>NC_083612.1:521112-581112 GCF_963584025.1 Labrus mixtus | reverse complement strand
GTGGGGAAGTGCGACTCACAGACTGTCAGTACTTACCAACTTTCACTGCAGGCTGATAGCTCAACTACCGTACTGTAGCTAGTAGAAGTGCAAACTCCACAAAGAGAAAACAGACAGAACTAAAAGAGCAACACGGCTGCATAGAAACTGAACGTTGTAGACGTCACTGAACATGATAGAAATAGTCACACAGGAAGACAATTTAGACTTTATTCTTTCTGGGAAACCCCAAAACCAGACTGTGTCTTATATACCGGTCCTGGATCTGGATCTGTTCTGTATCCTGATAGTAGTTTAGGGCAGCTTGTGGACTCACAGTAAGGTCTGTATTCATGATATTAGTGGACATCTTACTCTACGGTCTGAGCCAGTTTTGGGCCTTATTGAGGATTCATTTCATCTGTAATCATTCATCCTTTTATAAATCTTTGTCCTGTGCCTCATCATGTTGAGGCTGTCCTTCTGCCTCCCCTGGTGGTCACTGGTAATATCTTCATGAACATCTGTCTGTAGCTAGTCTGAGTTCTTTCTCTCTGAAAATGCAGGTTGGACTTCTAACCTTTATTGTTCCTGGTAGCATCTTTCTGAGCTGTGTTTATGTTTAAGTCGTCTTCTGTTAACTTTGATTTCATCAGTCTAAAGAATTTGAGGACAGACACAGTGTTGGCTGTGTTCTGAGTGAGATACTGTTCTAATAGTAACAGAGAGACCTGTGGAGAACTTCAGCTCTGCCTCCTAATTACTGATTATCCATCTGCTAGTTTGAACTGGAACAGTCTGAATAAAAATGATCTTTGTTCTAAAAGCTTTCATTAACCAGCTGTTTGTTTGTATCAGGATGCAGGAACAGAGACCAGACCATCCTGGACCCAGCTGTGAGGAACAGAGACCAGACTCTCCTGGACCCAGCTGTGGGGAACAGAAACCAGACTCTCCTGGACCCAGCTGTGTGTCCATGAAGAGTGACTGGTCGATAGGTCGTTATATTGACTTTAAAGATGGACGTCATGCTGATAGGTGAGAATTGAAATTGTCAAAGAGCTCTGTTCTGCTTTTCTGTAACTCTTTCATCCTCAACCGTTTACATCCCTTTCAGTCTTCAGTCCATGTTCACCTCTCCCAGTACTTTCCTCCTGTTTCTCCTTCTTCTCCACCAGAGGTCCTCAGAATTCACCTCCCTCTCTTGAAGGTTTAAATAGTCCAGACCTCCCCCTCTACTCTACTCACCTGTCTTCACTTTCCTCATCAGCTTCATTACTGGACTGTTTAGTTTTCTTACCACTTCATGGTCATTGTGTGCTTTGGTTCTGTCTTGTGTTTTTTCTTTTGAAATGTTTGTTCTTGAACCCTGACCTGCCTGAAGGCTGTAAAATGTGGAAAAGAATCATTTTATTGCAGCTGAGTCCATTTATTTCTGCATTTGGGTCCTTCGCTGCTCCCTATTACCAGACCCTGTCAGAACTTAACCTGCCTGACACAGAACCAGACGACAGTGTGTGGAATTTCTGACTTCACTTCACAACAAACAGCCCGACTAGAAAGTAGTGGGGAAGTGCGACTCACAGACTGTCAGTACTTACCAACTTTCACTGCAGGCTGATAGCTCAACTACCGTACTGTAGCTAGTAGAAGTGCAAACTCCACAAAGAGAAAACAGACAGAACTAAAAGAGCAACACGGCTGCATAGAAACTGAACGTTGTAGACGTCACTGAACATGATAGAAATAGTCACACAGGAAGACAATTTAGACTTTATTCTTTCTGGGAAACCCCAAAACCAGACTGTGTCTTATATACCGGTCCTGGATCTGTATCTGTTCTGTATCCTGATAGTAGTTTAGGGCAGCTTGTGGACTCACAGTAAGGTCTGTATTCATGATATTAGTGGACATCTTACTCTACGGTCTGAGCCAGTTTTGGGCCTTATTGAGGATTCATTTCATCTGTAATCATTCATCCTTTTATAAATCTTTGTCCTGTGCCTCATCATGTTGAGGCTGTCCTTCTGCCTCCCCTGGTGGTCACTGGTAATATCTTCATGAACATCTGTCTGTAGCTAGTCTGAGTTCTTTCTCTCTGAAAATGCAGGTTGGACTTCTAACCTTTATTGTTCCTGGTAGCATCTTTCTGAGCTGTGTTTATGTTTAAGTCGTCTTCTGTTAACTTTGATTTCATCAGTCTAAAGAATTTGAGGACAGACACAGTGTTGGCTGTGTTCTGAGTGAGATACTGTTCTAATAGTAACAGAGAGACCTGTGGAGAACTTCAGCTCTGCCTCCTAATTACTGATTATCCATCTGCTAGTTTGAACTGGAACAGTCTGAATAAAAATGATCTTTGTTCTAAAAGCTTTCATTAACCAGCTGTTTGTTTGTATCAGGATGCAGGAACAGAGACCAGACCATCCTGGACCCAGCTGTGAGGAACAGAGACCAGACTCTCCTGGACCCAGCTGTGAGGAACAGAGACCAGACTCTCCTGGACCCAGCTGTGAGGAACAGAGACCAGACTCTCCTGGACCCAGCTGTGGGGAACAGAAACCAGACTCTCCTGGACCCAGCTGTGTGTCCATGAAGAGTGACTGGTCGATAGGTCGTTATATTGACTTTAAAGATGGACGTCCTGCTGATGGAAGGTAAGAATTAAAAATGAAGTTAATGTTCTGACTCTGTTGTGTAAAGACTCATATCTTGTCTCAGAGCTTCATAATATATGACCCGTTGTTTTCTTGTGTAATATGTCCTGTCACAGAGTTCAACAGGAGAGCTCCGAGGTTCACACAGATCAACCAGACCAGCAGAATCTAACAGACCTGGACTCCATCTTTATGGTGTGTACAACACTTTTTAAATCATTAGCTACCATTACAAGACTTTAATAATAAATAACTGGTCCGTCTTGACCAGCTGATCTTCAGACTCAGACGATTTTATTCATCCCAAAGGCTCATTCAGTTTTTGGGGTCAACCCAGACCTACATACGTTCACAAACAGACAGACAGGCCGACCAGCAGAGATGCTCACTGGAACACTGGCGCCCTCATGTGGCCTCATAGGTAGAGACAGACCCGAGGGCCAGGAAAGGTTCAAATACACCGTTTAAGAACAACAATAGATCAATCATTTATAAGTAGATAGGACATACTATGATGGGTTGCTCACATTCAGAGAATGTTTGAACAGGCCACCGACAGAATGACGAGAATAAACCACAATGTGGTTCAACACAAGAACCAATACAATAAATAATACCATGAGGGTTTTCATCTCGTGGCTGCTATCAAGGTTTACCAGCCTGATGGCAGAGGGAATTAAAGATTTACATGCTTTTTGGAGACTCCCGCTTTTTTAACGTTAATTTAGGTGACTTGTGCAATTCGTGCAGATCCGAAAATATATAAAACAAAATAAATACATACGGGAATTTGTTGTGAATGCGTATGATGAAGTTCGGCTCAGTAGAGTTCACCTACCAATGATCTGCGAGTAACGCAGCTCTCGTTCTCAACCTAACAATGTTACTAGCCAATCAGAAACAGAGTAGGAGGGGGAGTGGCTATGGCACGGAGCTGAACGGTCGCAATTTCGAGCTCTCCGTGGGAATCGGCCAAATTTAACTATCCTGAGTTAAAAGCGAACGCACTTCTTTATCAAACTTAAGTTAAGTGTATCTGTAATCTAAGACATGTCGACCAGACACCAGAAAAAGGCTCAGAATAAGACCGACCGACACAAGGAAACAGAGGAAGATGCTAGAATGCTAACTTCTGGAACAGCGGGGATCTTCGAGGCAATTGCAGCCCTGAAAAACAACTTCGGCTCCAAATTTAACGGAGTTCTGACTGCAATAAATGAGATCAAGCCGGACTTTAAAGACTTTTCAGGGAGACTGGAACAAGCAGAGGAACCTATTGGTGACATAGAGGATGATATTACTGGTGAGAAAACCAAAATCACGATACTGGAGAAGCAGGTGTCTGAGCTCACCTCTAAGGTGGATGACCTGGAAAACAGGAGCCGCCGTTCAAATCTCAGACTGGTGAATCTCCCGGAGAAAGTTGTAAAGGGCAATGCCGCTGCTTTTCTGGAAAAGTGGCTACCCGATGTCCTAGGACCCGAGACCTTCCCTGCCCCGCTGGTTATCGAAAGAGCACATAGATTACCAGGTGCGCCACAATCCTCTGCTCCGCGAGTCATGATAATGACGTTTTTAAACTTCTGTGACAAGACCCGAGTCATGCAAGCGGCTAGAAAGAATGGTAAGATCATGTATGAAGGCCACCATGTCATGTTTTTTCAAGACATCTCCACTGAGCTGCACAGGAAAAGAAAGCGCTTTGACTGTGTGAAACAACAACTATGGGACCTAAAGATAGAATACGGCATCATTTAACCCGCTAAACTCAGGCTAGTCCACGAAGGGAAACCTCGCGTGTTTGCTGATCCTGCAGGTGTGGAGTCGTTCATTGAAGAACTGGAAACCTAGCAGGATGGTCACGGCTAGCGGGATTACACTGGGATAACCACTGTCAGTGACTGAACTCTTCAATGGCAGCAGACGGCGTGAACATTCAACTTGATCTGTGCTTTGCTTCTACCAAGGAAAGGTACTGTCTGTTTCATGCACGCGGTAACAATGCTTTCCTGTGTTGCACCTGATTGTCACTATACGATGACATGGTCTTTAATCCCACACACCAGACAGATACGCATATAGCCTAAGCATATTTTGTTCGCTTATTGCATTGAGCCGATTGTGAGCGGGGGGTTTGTTTATTGTGTGATTCGTCAGATCGTAACTGATCCTCGTTGTTAGTGGATCAGTTGAGCGCCTAGTTTGCTCTCAATGTTACCAGGGAAGGTACGCTGTCTCATTTGGGGAGACAGTGCTGGGATTATTTTAGGGGTTATAAATGTACATTTTATTTTGAAGTGTGGGATAACGACATACAATCCAATTGTGTTAAGAACGAGATTACAGTTTACATCATTCCTTCCTATTACATATATGGCCTGTTTGAAAGTGTTCATACTTGATTTTATTTTGTATGTCTTCTAATGTAAATTTGAAGTTTACATCCTGGAATGTTAGGGGTTTGGTGAAGTTGGCTAAAATGAAGCAAGTACTCAGTAGGGTTAAACAAATTAAATCATTAGTTGTATATCTCCAAGAACCCCATTTACTGGCAGATGGAGTGGTAAAGATAAAAAGGAGATGGCCAGGGCAAGTAATTTCAGCCTCCTACTTATCACACACCCGTGGGGTGATGATCCTGATTCATAATTCGGTACCCTTTAAAGTGGACAACGTCATCCGTGACATAGGGGGTAGGTACCTGATTGTCCAGGGTACATTGATAAATGAAAAGATAAACATGATTAACATATATGGCCCGAATGATGACAATCCCAAATTCTTTGAAAATGTATTTTTATTAATTTCCTCTCTCCCAGGGAAGGCTCTTATAGCAGGCGATTTCAATTGCACTTTAGACCCTAAAATGGACCGTTCAACTGGGGTGGACTCCTCTCATATACAAAGAAGGAAGAAGCTATTACAGTATGTGATGGATTTGAACTTGTGTGACCCCTGGAGGAGATTAAACTCAGATAAGCTAGAATTCTCCTGTTATTCTCCTCGATTTAAATCATACTCACGTATAGATTATTTCCTGATTTCCAGCTCTATGTTCTCCTCTGTGATAGAATGTAACTATAACAGCATACTACTGTCAGACCACTCTCCCACTTCACTTGTATACAGAGCCCAAGGGGTAGTTAAAGGCACTCCTAGATGGAGATTCCATCCCAGATGGCTTTCCGATTCGAATTTCCTGCAATTTTTAGAGGCACAAATTGAGTCATTTTTTAGCACAAATACGGATGAGACCTCTGCTATTGTCAGATGGGAGGCCTTTAAGGCGTACATCAGAGGCATGATCATATCTTATACCAGTTCAAAAACAAACAAACTCAAAGTAAAAATGAACGAGCTTGACCACAAAGTTAGACAATTGGAAAGAGAGACCTTTTTGGATGGCTCCACAAAAGCAAAACAAGAATTAACGTTACTTAAAGCCCAATATGAGGAATTGTCCACATCGAAAGCAGAAAATAGTTTAATCTGGCTCAAACAGAGTTACTATGATCAAGGTGAAAAACCGGGGAGATTGTTGGCCTGGCGAATTAAGAAATTGGATGCAGACAGGGCAATTACTGCAATTTAAACTCAGAGTGGAGTAATATCAGCAGAAATTAATGATACCTTTTCCATCTACTATAAAATATTATATACATCTGAATCCTCAGAAAACTTGGAAACACAATCTGAATTCTTACTTTGTATTCCTTCCATACCAGATGATCTTAAAGGACATATGGATAGGAAACTAGGTGCCTCAGAAATCGCTGATGCTATTACCAATATGAGGGGAGGTAAAGCTGCAGGCCCTGATGCTCTACCAGTTGATATTTAAAATATATTTAAAGATAAATAAATTGAACCTCTTTAAGCTATGTATGAGGAGGCCTTTCAACAGGGCTGTCTCCCAGATTCCCTGAGGAGCACGCTGATAACACTTATTTTGAAACCCAATAAGTCCCCTACCAATTGCACATCGTATAGATCCATTTCACTGCTTAACACAGATGCTAAGATTATCGCTAAAGTAATGGCTAGAAGACTGGAATCGGTGCTTCCAACTGTGATCAATCCAGATCAGAATGGTTTTGTGAAAAACCGTCAAGACTTCCATAATGTCAGAAGGGTGTTGAATTTGATACATGCGAGGGAGGGAACCCCTGACACTGCCATTCTGTCTTTAGATGCTGAAAAAGCATTCGACAGAGTGGAGTGGAGGTATTTATTGGATGTGCTATCTCGCTTTGGCTTTGGTAACTACTTTCGAAAATGGATTGAGACACTTTATACTGACCCAATGGCAGAGGTCTCCACCAACTATTTAATATCATCTCCTTTCAAATTTACAAGGGGTACCCGTCAGGGGTGCCCTCTCTCGCCAATGCTATTTGTTTTGGCAATGGAACCGTTTGTGATAGCGGTGAGGTCACACCCCTCAATTTCAGGTATAAAAGTATTGGATACCGAACATTGCATTGTAATGTATGCTGATGACACCCTTTTATTTCTAACAGACCTAAATAACTCAATCCTTAATCTGATTAAATTAATTGACACATTCGGAAATTTTTCAGGCTTTAAAGTAAACAAAACAAAATCCTCTATTATGTTTTTGAATAAGCTTGAGCGAATAAATGCGGTGATAAACCACCCTTTCAATAATGCAGTAAACGGATTTAAATAGCTTGGTATCATCATTACCCCAACCATTAAAGATTTAGTAGCCTGTAACTATGATCCTATGATTTCCACAGTAACTGAATCCATGAATAGTTGGTCATCAATGCCAATCTCTCTATTGGGACGTATAAATGTAATCAAGATGAATATATTACCAAAGTTTTTATATCTATTTCAATCGATCCCTTTACCCCCACCACCACAGTTCTTTTAATAAATGAAGCAACTATTTACAAAGTTTATTTGGAATAACGGAAGGTCAAGGTTGAGACTGTCACGTCTTTACCTGCCATACGAGAGAGGAGGGTTACCCAATCTACAGTGGTATTTCTGGGCTGCTCAAATTAGAGCTGCATTGTATTGGTTTTCGCCTGAACCTTACTTACCATGGGTACAAATTGAAAGTTTTTGCACTAAAGGCCTGCGACTTGACACTTATTTATACTCTGCATCTGTCAAAAAACTGAAGCGACTTACTGATAACCCCTTTGTGAGAAACACAATTAATGTCTGGCACGATGTACAGTCATTTCTTGGTGAATCTACTTTGTTTTCTGGCTTTTCACCAATATGGGGGAATGATAACTTCTCTCCTGGCAAAAAAGACCAAGGCTTTAAAATGTGGGCAACAAAGGGCATCTATAAAGTTATGGATCTATATAAGGAAGGCAAACTAACTCCATTTGAAGAACTTAGAATTGAATATGACATACCTCAGACACACTTTTAAAAAAATATTTACAGTTAAGGAGCTTTGTTTATGCACAGACGCACTCCTATATACAACCCCCTTTGTCCATATTAGAAAACTTAGCAGTGAATAATTGTACTGGTAAGGGTCAGATATCCTAACTCTATAACATACTGGTGAAAAATCATAAAGACTCTACTGAGCATAAGAAAACTCAATGGGCAAATGACTTGCAAAAAGATATCTCGGAGGAGGGCTGGAGGGAGGTGTGTTCGAAAGCTCAACTCCTAACAATAAATACCCATCTCAGACTGATTCAATATAATTGGATTATGAGAACTTATATTACTCCGGATAGACTGAATAAAATGAATCCAAATAATCCTGTTGTCTGTGTTAAATGCAATGTCGAAAAGGGCACATTATTTCACTGTCTGTGAGACTGTCCTGAGATACAAAAGTTCTGGAATGAAGTTATAAAATGCATTTCTCAGATTACCTTGAATCCAGTACCCGACTGCCCTACACTTTGTATTCTTAATTTGTATCTGAAGGACTGTATGCTAAACAGCAAAGAGAAGAAAATAACTGACTTGTGTTTAGTACAAGCTAGACGCTTGATTTCTCTTTGCTGGAAAGACGTCAAGAGCCCTTCAGTTGGTCGCTGGTTGAAAGAACTATCAGCATGCCTTGTCCTTGAAAAGTTAACATACACAATGAAAAAGAAATCAGCCAAATTCAAAGAGATCTGAAATCCCTTCCTTGCATTTTTAAAGGACTGTGAAGTTGGAGAAACTCCGGTAACTTGAAGGTGATATGTCCTAAACTGTCGATACCATGTGATGTGATGCTAAACTGTGTATGATTACATAATGTCGTTACCCAGTTTTTGCGTTTTGTTTTGTCTTTAGGTCTGTCTTTTCTTTAATTATATATTTTCCCTTTGGGGTGGGGGGAGTGGATTTTCTTTATATATAGTTTGACTGTTATATGCTTTGTTAAATGTATTGTATTTTTTGTAAAATGTAAAAACTCAATAAATACATGTCAAAAAAAAGAAGAAAAAAGAAACAGAGTAGGGCGGGTTTTGGCAATCCCACTCGAGCTGTGGGATCTAGCGATGCAGCATGTTATGCTAGGTGCGCCGTCTAGGTATATTTCCTGCACATATCATCAGCATTTAAGACCATTTAACTAGAAGGTTATCGATCTCCCTCACTCTGTACCCCTCACAAGACTTTATATACTCTGCAGGAGACCAGACAGACAGAGAGAGAGAAAAAAAGAGAGACATGTCCGCTCTTTGGTATTTCAATGCAAAGCACCAAACTAAACGATGCATTTTCCCGTTTTGTGCAGCTGCTTGCTGAAAATGTGATTCGGCTCTCTCTTGGTTTGTGAAATCTCTGCACATGCAGATCACCTGTTGTGATAACGGGATCGGAACTTTTTAAAACGGGAGTTGTGTTGCACGGAGCTAATCGGTGCGTTCAGTGTGGTCTGGCCCTAACCATTTTGGTGCCCTTGGTAAGATTTCAGCCGTTGCCCCTTAAATTGCAGCCAGTTTGACCACCAAAGACAATATTCATCAACTTAAAGAAAACTGGCTTACAGCTTTATATTTAACATAATTTATTTATTTTAAAATAAAAAACTTATAAACAAACAAGTAAATGGTTTTAACTCTAATATTTCTTAATATAAATAAATAATAACTAATAAATACAAATAACTAGTGTAACAGAACAAACAATACCAAATAGTGCAGGGAGCAGAAGTGGTCGCAGACAGCCCGGGCACAGCAGCGGATGGATTTAAATGTTTTGATTGCACTTGGAGAGAGAAGATGAGCATTTGTAAAACGATCTGCATTTTATAATATAGTGTGAACACAAAATATTATTTTCTGTTCAGAGCAGTACAGAAACCTCAGCATAGTTTTTCACGTGAGCCCAAATGTTTTCCTAACCAGACCTACAACATGCACACATATCTATTCAGTGAGGACTTCTAGCACAAAATGGATTTATGCTCTTTGACATCAATACTCTAAAGGCAAGAGCTTAAAACTATTAATGACAACAGGAGGAGGAAAATTAACATTTAGCTAACTAAGTACACAAAGATGTCAATAAATATAAAAGTTGTTTTTGTTTCTCAAACAACATTGGAACAAAAGAAAAAGTGTATTACTTACACTGGTTATTCTCTTAACATGAATAATCTTTTTTTTTTAAGATTTATTTTTGGGCTTTTTATGCCTTTAATGGAGAGATAGGACAGTGGATAGAGTCGGAAATCAGGGAGTGAGAGTGGGGAATGACATGCAGGAAGGAAGCCACAGGTGGGATGTGAACCCGGGCCGCCCGCTTGAGGCGCCCCAACATGAATAATCTTAACCTAATTAAAAGTACAGTGGAAATAACTGATGTTAACTCGAGGTAGGAAACACTGACGTTACTATCATCCATCAATAACGAGCTAGCTTAACTACAACAGATAATTGATCTGTGCAGCACATTACCTCTGTGTCTTTTTCATATTATTCCTCCTTCTTCTTTTTTCGTCCCTGGGCTCTGGAGGGCTTTGTTGTTGTTTACATTACGATCATTTATAAATGTGATATTAATCGGTACACTCATTGTCACTCACTTCTAATAAGTCACCTGCTCTCCTCCTCCACAACGAGCAGGTAACGAACAGCTGTGTTGTGATGCGCTGGGCCAAGCAGAAGGCAAGAAAATAGAGCCTTTTTAAATATGTGATAGTTGTGTTTTCATGGCTTATTTTGTATCATTACTAAATAAAAGCATGAAAATTGTATTAGATAAATAATATTTAGTGATAATTAAACGCATTTTTCCATCTAATTCTTCTTCTTATCTGCCTCACTGGCGCCCCTAGCATTTGCCTACACTGCCTATGCCACGGGCTGGCCCTGGGTCTGGACGTTGACAATAATTTCTGTGCAGCGTACTGTATCAGCGCTCAGTGCGTGTGCAGGCAGGTGAGAGTGTATTTGTCATTGAAATTGTCCCGACCCCTCTTCAATAAATAAACAAAAAAAAGGAACCCAGAAAATAAGATCATGTCTTCACTACATGAGCATGTGTCAGGAATTAATCAAATTCTGTATAACTTTTAAATGTTCATATAGTTGTCTAACTAGTACGTAAACAAAGCAAAATAATGTCACACTAAATACTAAATTATAAATCAGCTATACAGAGACTACTTGTTGAAAGAAACGTTGGATTTTCTGCAGGGCTGGAAAAGTGCAAAAACACTACAACTCTCCAGAGCACATGTTTAGAAAAGTATTCAAACTTATGCATTCTTCTTTGTGTGAACATGTGTCTGATGAACGCTTAAAAGGTTTATGAAAAGATAAAAAGATTGGATCATAATTATAAAGTTTTGCAGAAAAGGCACAAATTGGTGCATAAAAACTGATCAGAATGCAGGAAAATAAATGTTTAGTGCTCAAAAAGTCTAACTTGAGATTTTGTTTCTCCAGTTGCTTGTAAATCCTGTCGAGGATGAAGAGTTTTACATCCTCTACCCCTTTACCTGTTTGATATCCAAACTGTGAGGGGTCTGGTTTGTCATATGCTAAGGAGATAACCTCATCTTCAGACTGACAGATGAACTACCAGTTTATATTAAATATCCAGTGTCTCCTTCTGTTCCAGCTGCTGGAGGAGAACATCGTCACCTTTGTGAAGAATGAGCTGAAGAGAGTCCAGAGAGGTCTGAGTCCAGATTACCCAGAATGCTTAGAGAGTCAGAGTGAGGATGAAGATCAGGGGAGAAGCTGTAAAGAGGATTTTATGAAGATCACTCTCCACTTCCTGAGGAGAATGAAGCAGGAGGAGCTGGCTGACTGTCTGCAGAGCAGTAAGAACATTTGAACAGATTTAGTATTTTAGAAAAAGGACAAAGAGGTTTAAAGTTCCAAACTCAGATAGTCATGTGACCTATATCAGGATCTGTTCATTGATTTCAGTTCTTTCTTTATTCAGGAACGTTTGGTGCAGTGCAACAGAAACTCAAATCTGACCTGAAGACGAAGTTCCAGTGTGTGTTTGAGGGGATTGCTAAAGCAGGAAACCCAACCCTTCTGAAGCAGATCTACACAGAGCTATACATCACAGAGGGAGGGACTGGAGAGGTCAATGATGAACACGAGGTCAGACAGATTGAAACAGCATCCAGGAAACCACACAGACCAGAAACAACCATCAGACAAGAAGACATCTTTAAAGCCTCACCTGGAAGAGATCAACCAATCAGAACAGTGATGACAAAGGGAGTGGCTGGCATCGGGAAAACAGTCTTAACACAGAAGTTCACTCTGGACTGGGCTGAAGACAAAGCCAACCAGGACATACAGTTCACATTTCCATTCACTTTCAGAGAGCTGAATGTGCTGAAAGAGAAAAAGTTCAGCTTGGTGGAACTTGTTCATCACTTCTTTACAGAAACCAAAGAAGCAGGAATCTGCAGGTTTGAAGAGTTCCAGGTTGTGTTCATCTTTGACGGTCTGGATGAGTGTCGACTTCCTCTGGACTTTAAAAACAACGAGACCCTGACTGATGTCACAGAGTCCACCTCAGTGGATGTGCTGCTGACTAACCTCATCAGGGGGAATCTGCTTCCCTCTGCTCGCCTCTGGATAACCACACGACCTGCAGCAGCCAATCAGATCCCTCCTGAGTGTGTTGACATGGTGACAGAGGTCAGAGGGTTCACTGACCCACAGAAGGAAGAGTACTTCAGGAAGAGGTTCAGAGATAAGTATCAGGCCAACAGGATCATCTCCAATATCAAGACATCCAGAAGCCTCCACATCATGTGCCACATCCCAGTCTTCTGCTGGATCACTGCTACAGTTCTGGAGGATGTGTTGAAGACCAGAGAGGACGGAGAGCTGCCCAAGACCCTGACTGAGATGTACATCCACTTCCTGGTGGTTCAGTCCAAACTGAAGAACATCAAGTATGATGGAGGAGCTGGGACAGATCCACACTGGAGTCCAGAGAGCAGGAAGATGATTGAGTCTCTGGGAAAACTGGCTTTTGAGCAGCTGCAGAAAGGAAACCTGATCTTCTATGACTCACACCTGACAGAGTGTGGCATCGATATCAGAGCAGCCTCAGTGGACTCAGGAGTGTTCACACAGATCTTTAAAGAGGAGAGAGGACTGTACCAGGACAAGGTGTTCTGCTTCATCCATCTGAGTGTTCAGGAGTTTCTGGCTGCTCTTCATGTCCATCTGACCTTCATCAACTCTGGAGTCAATCTGATGTCAGAAGAACAAACAACATCTAGGTCTGAAGTATCCAGAGAAAAACCTGACCCAACACTTTTATATCAGAGTGCTGTGGACCAGGCTTTACAGAGTCCAAATGGACACCTGGACTTGTTCCTCCGCTTCCTACTCGGTCTTTCTCTAGTGACCAATCAGAATCACATACGAGGTCTGCTGACACACACAGGAAGTGGCTCACAGACCAATCAGAAAACAGTCGAGTTCATGAAGAAGAAGATCAGTGAGGATCTATCTGCAGCGAAAAGCATCAATCTGTTCCACTGTCTGAATGAACTGAATGATCGTTCTCTAGTGGAGGAGATCCAACAGTCCCTGAGATCTGGAAGTCTCTCCACAGATAAACTGTCTCCTGCTCAGTGGTCAGCTCTGGTCTTCATCTTACTGTCATCAGAAGAAGATCTGGACGTGTTTGACCTGAAGAAATACTCTGCTTCAGAGGAGACTCTTCTGAGGCTGCTGCCTGTGATCAAAGCTTCAAACACAGCTCTGTACGTGCACACGTAATTATCCAGGTTAAATGTAGTTCTCTTTATTCAGAAATAACAACTATTGTTTGTAATTACGTTCATTTGTGTTCTTCTGAATCATCTTCAGGCTGAGTGTCTGTAACCTGTCAGAGAGAAGCTGTGAAGCTCTGTCCTCAGTCCTCAGCTCCCAGTCCTCTAGTCTGGGAGAGCTAGACCTGAGCAACAACAACCTGCAGGATTCAGGAGTGAAGCTGCTGTCTGCTGGACTAAAGAGTCCACTCTGTAGACTGGACACTCTCAGGTTAGTGTGCAGCTGAAATATGAAGTTATTTCCTGACCAACAAAGAAACAAACAAACCATGGATAATAGTTTAACATAAAGAACTAAAGAAGCTTTTCTTTCTACATCACTGCTGATGTCAAAGCAGTCTGTGTGTTGATCTTACACTCTGTCTTACCTTCACTATTTTTCACCAGAGTAAATATTGATTAGTATCAGATTATAAAGTCGATTCTGTTCAGCTGCGTGGTTATGACTGAATGTTGCTGGTGAAACGGCTGAGATTGGACCAATGGATGTGAAGCTGAATTTAAACAGCTGATGATGGTCAACAAATTAAAGTGTGATTACTGTGCTCTGCCTAAACCAGGGGGGTCAAACTTTGAACTATCTATCTGCTTTCGTCGCCGACACGAGTGGCCGCATATCCAGTAGCTCCGTCCCTGTCATATTCGTTTTTAATATTTTATCGGTGTTTTTGCTGACCTTACTTTTTTAATACACTTACGGTGTAGAACATTGTATATCCTATGGATACTCTTCTTTTTGGGAATATAGCAGCGGAAAACTTGGTTATTCAAGGGAAAAGCTGCTCTCACTCCAAACAATGGGACAGGCCGGCATTGTTCACCCCATACCTGAGGAGCTGAGACGGAGGTACAGATTCTGCAGAGCCGCAGCCAAGGTAAAAGCTAGGCTAGCAGCTAAGCGGTGTAAGTACAAGCCCTGTGTTCCGTCGATAGTTATGGGGAACGTTAACTGTCTAACCAACAAGACAGATGAGCTGGCTGCCCTTGTAAGGAACGACCGGACATTTAGAGAGTGCAGTTTAATGAGCTTCTCAGAAACCTGGCTAACACAAAAGACCCCCGACGCTAACATGGATCTACCGGGCTTCACAACAGTGAGAGCGGACAGACACACTAAACGCAGTGGCAAACGGAAAGGCAGAGCTGAAGCGCGTGCAGGGGGAACTCAAGGTCCGTCTCAGAGAGGCAAAGGAGGAGTACAGAAGGAAGGTGGAGAAGAAGCTGCAGAACAACAACACGAGAGAGGTCTGGGAGGGCATGAAAACCATCACAGGCTGCAAGAAGAAAGGTAACAACACAGAAGATGGGAACCCTGTGAGAGCAAAGCAGCTCAACCTGTTTTTTAACAGCTTTGACTGCCAGGCCACTGCAGCTAGTGTCTGCCCCCCAAGCACCTCTCTTCACACCTCTCTTCACTGACTTCCAGTATAACTCTGAGCTCTGCCACATGCAGAAATACTCGGATGACACTGTGATAGTTGGTTGTGTCAGGGATGGACAGGAGGAGGAGTACAGGAGCCTGGTAGGGGATTTTGTGACATGGTGCAGTTCAAACCATCTGCAGCTGAACACCTCCAAGACCAAGGAGATGGTGGTGGACTTCTGAAGGAACAAGCCACATCTACAACCTGTTTCCATCGGGGGGGGGGTCGACGTGGAGGTGGGCAAGACCTACGGGTACCTGGGGCTGCAGTTGGAAGACAGGCTGGAGTGGTCATCAAACATGGACACTATCTGCAGGAAGGAACAGAGCTGTCTGTACTTCCTGAGAAGGCTGGGGTCCTTCAACATCTGTAAAAAGCTGCTGCAGATGTTTTTCCAGTCCATGGTGGCCAGTGTCCTCTTCTATGCTGTGGTGTGCTGGGGAGGAAGCAGCAAGAAGAGGGATGCAGCACGGCTGGATAGACTGGTGAGGAAGGCTGGCTCTGTGGTGGGCGCAGAGCTGGACTCTCTAGTGACAGTGGCAGAGAGAAGGACCCTGAACAGAATGCTCTCCATCATGGACAACACCCACCACCCTCTGCACAGCACCTTCACCAGGCAGAGGAGTGTGTCCAGTGGCAGACTGCTGTCACAATCCTGTTCCACGGACAGACTCAAGAACTCTTTTGTCCCCCTGGCCATACGTCTGTACAACACCTCACGGTTATGGCAGGGGGAAAGCACACACTTGGACTAAATCTTCCTTTTTCCATTTCCCATCTGCACAGCTGTCCCAAGAGACAGATTCTAGTTGGACACTTTAATGATTACCTCAATTACTTAAATAGCACCTTTCATTTAATGTTTGCACTGCCTGTTATTTAATGTCTGCTTTTTTAAACATTGCTGTACATATATAAACAACACAACTTCAGAAGGTCAACACTTTTTTATTTTTTTTATATTCAGGTCTAATTACATATTTTTTCCCTCAACTGTTTATAGGTTCTTGCTTTAAATCTCATATATATTTTTATCCCTGCACGGGTTATGTACTTTTCTTGTATAAATCTATTTTTAATTGCACCGTTTAAGTATGATTCGTCTAGGGGTATGCTTTAAATCTTTTTTTCAGGTTAATATATATGTATGGGAGAGAGGAGACACAGAATGTTTTCAACAGAGATAGAAGGAGCCGTATTTCTTTGGTCTGTTTGCTCACAAGAGCTACAAGACTTAACCACAGACGCTGCACTGCACGCTCATCCTGACGGTCTTCAGTTCTGTCCACACTTCTTACCAGTTTCTCCTGTGTGTTTGTGTGTGTCTATGTGTGTGTGTGTGAGTGTAGTCTGTCAGGTTGTATGATCACAGAAGAAGGTTGTGCGTCTCTGGCCTCAGCTCTAAGCTCCTCCCCCCTGAGAGAGCTGGACCTGAGCTACAATCATCCAGGAGAACGGGGAGAGAAGCTGCTGTCTGCTGGACTGGAGGATCCACATTGCAGACTGGAGACACTGAGGTACAGACAGACACACAGAAGCTGTCTCACTGTTTCTGAATGATGAACTCTGCTTCTTGTCTGATGCTGGATTTAAATGAAGATGTATGAAGTAGATTCTGATCTGGTTTCTTCCTCCAGGTTGGACCATGGTGGACTGCACACACTGAAACCTGGTCTGAGGAAGTGTGAGTGTGTTTTCATTTCTCTTCATCAGAACACAGCACCACATGTTGGATGAGGGCTGGAAGTAACACAAAGTGATGATAAAAGTGAGGGTGATTGAAACTCATGAGAGTTGAAATATTAAAAAAAAAAAAAAATGTAACTTGAAATCAAAATGATAATCAAGTAATTAAAAAAATCACCATTCATCTCATCCAACAGAAATGTATCGTTTACAACATGCAGTTTTTGTGACTTTGACATTTATGGTTTTGATGTTGGCTGGCCAGCTGCTCCTGGTCGAGCTTGTGGAGCTCATCAACTTTAAAAACAGCAGAAATCATTTTTGATTCGACGTTCATTTTCATAAACATGTAAATATGCAGAGTCTCCAACATCAAGTTCTCTCCTCAAAAACATCCAGACGTGAATTCAAAGAAGAAGAATTTAAAGACATCAGCTAGCTCTCCTCCTGGTCTTCTGGCTGTGCAGACAGTAAAGGTCAAAGGTCGAGCAGTTCCATGAATGGACCAGTTCTTCTTTTAAACAGGAAGTAACAAAAAGTGCGTGCTGTAAACGATACATTACTGTTGGATGTGAAGAATGGTGATTATCTAATCACTGGATCATTTCAACACTTGAGATATAGACAGACACACAAACATTTTGACTGCTTCATATTTCACATCACATGCGTTTTCATCTCCTCCTTTCTTATCATCACTTTCTGTGACTTCCACCCTCGAGACTCCTTTCCTTCAATGACAACAGAAACAGTTTGTGTTGACAACCATCAATTATGAATGAAAGACAATTCCAATGATTACATTTGGCTCTATTTTCATCAAATCATTTGGATCAAATCCACCTGAACTTCATCAAATGTCTATGTTTGTACTTGTTGACAGGACTCGTCACTTTTGAACTCAAGTCAAAAGAAACTTTTCAGTCAGAACTGAGTTTCTGTTTTTGTCTCTGTGGATTGAAAGATTTTAGAATTCAGATCAAAACAAAGTGAACACAGTGATCCAACATTAGAGTGCATGAAGATCAATAATAAATATGTGTTTAGAGTTGATCAGAACAGATAAAGTATCATGAAACAGCTGATTAGTCTGATGGATCACGGTGGGTTCAAACTGCTCTTCTTTTCTTCTTTCTGTTCACTGACGGGTCGACACACTAAAGAAGGGCTGGCTCATATGAAAATATGATGACATCATGTTTTAAATATTGATCCTAATAAATCTAAATCAAGATCTGTAATGTGAATATTTGTCAGGATGTGTGCTGATGGTGCTACTGTTCACGTCCATAGAAGTGACATCATGACACCAAGGAGGAGAACAGAAGTTCACTTTCAGCTCCACTTTTGGATTTCTGTTTTTGGATCAGTCCTCCACTTTATTTACTGCAGCTCAAACTAAAGTTTACACTGTGAAGTGGGCGTGTCCTTCTCCTCTCTGTGTGATAGGCTTTTCCATCTTCATCCAGTCAAAATGTACAAAGTTTATTGTTGTTATTGACATCAGTTGTGTCCCAAAGTCCTATGGAGACAGTTTGATCCCCCAGCCATAGACACAAGGATTGATGAGCACACAGATGATTCAGGGTGTGACTACATCGCATTGTATGTGACAGTGAAAGTGGAAATGAGGCTCCTGTTTGTGTTGAATGTGACCTGAGGACAGAACAGTTGGAGACATCAGATGGTTCACAGCTTCTTTGTGCTGCACTTTGATTAGTCAGACTTTATTCACTGCATGTGTTTGTTGATTTGGACCTCCATTCATCCTGGCTGCCATGGTAACTCCATTTGAACTTGATTAGAAGTGGATTATTACATTTCAGCAGAGGTGTAAAGTAACAAATTACATTTACTTGCGTTACTGTAATTGAGTATTTTTTTGCTGGACTTACTACTTTTTAAGTCGTTTTTAAAATCTGTACTTTTACTTTTACTTAAGTAGGTTTTCTGTTAAGTATTGTAATTACCTACATTTTAAATCACATCCATTACTGAGTAAAAAAAAAAATATATAGAGAGAGAGACAGAGAGAGACACAGAGAGAGACAGAGAGAGAGAGACACAGAGAGACACAGAGAGAGACAGAGAGAGAGACAGAGAGAGAGAGAGACACAGAGAGACAGAGAGAGAGACAGAGAGAGAGAGACAGAGAGAGAGACAGAGAGAGAGAGACACAGAGAGAGACAGAGAGAGAGACAGAGAGAGAGAGAGAGAGACAGGGAGAGAGAGAGAGAGAGAGAATTTTTTTTTTGATTTTTGCAAAACACTTTATTTACATAAATATAGTTTTTACAATTCAACTATTCAATAAAGTGCAAATGCATTAAAATCCCAGTATGTTTAAAAAAATAGTTTATCTAATAAAAACGTGTGCAAAAACCAACTCTTCATCAACAACTGAACAAACTATGTCATTAAAACACCAGCGCTGTTTAAAAGCATCCAAGTCTCCAATGTGTTTATAAAATCTAAAATCTAGCCAGAGTCTGGCTCTAATGTTGACCAGCCACACTGCCTTGGCCTCCTGCCCTTCTCTGTTCTCTATTCTGTTTTTCCTGCTAATGTAAATGGCCATTTTTGCCTCACCTGAAAGGTAGTTGAGGAGCTGCCACTTATCTTTTTGTTCCTTTTTGTAGGCAGCTCCCATGATAAAAACCCTCTCAGTAAAAACCACCTCAAAAAAACTAAAAACCAATGTTAAAAGAGAGAAGAAGCTTGTGAGCCTCTTACACTCTGTAAAAACATTCAGTCTCTCTCTAAGGTAACAAAAAGGACAGGTGTTAAAAACAGAAAGAAAAGCATTGGAGGCAATAGCACCATGTAAAATCCTCCACTGGAGGTCGGCAGTCCGTTTTTTGAGGGGAGGTTTATATAAAATCCTCCACTGTGGGCCGGCTCCATTCGCTCCCAGCCTGTTTGACCACACAGTGGGGGGGCGGTTGCACAGTCCGGCCTTGTGGATTGTCTTCACACAGTTCATGTACCACGTTTTCTTGTCAGCTTTGTGTAGTGTCAGCTTTTCTGGGTGTGTTATAGACAGCAGGGGGCCGGTGAGTTCCCCCAGGCCTGGGCTCAGGAAGATGTCAGGGAAGGGGTCTGCAGGGTCCGGTCTGGCCTTTCTTTTCCTATAATCCATAAGGAGGCTCCTCTCTTTCCCAGAAAGCTTCTGGCGCCACAGCTCCAGGAGCCTCCCCGCCACCCGGACAGAGTGCAGGCCCAGAAGAGAGCCCAGGGCCCGGGCATCACCCAGCGCCGGCCCCACTGCATCCACCAGCTGCTGCAGGCACAGGGTCTTTGTTTTGAGCAGCGCCACCGTCAGGCCGGGGGTGACGCTGCTGCTGATATCCAGCTTGGCCCTGTGAATCAATGGCTCTCTCAACAACCAGTACAGAGAGTCAGACTTTGGGCACCTTTTACAGTTAAAAAGGGCCCAAGACTTAAAAACACCCTGATAAAACGGAGGCAGCCCACTTCATTTTAAAAGTTTAGAATCAATTAAAAACAGAGCAGCATCCAGCCCCAGGAAATCTGCACGTCTGAGAATGCAGCTGGCCACATCTCTCCACACTAGATCAGCCGGACCTGTCAGATATTTTTGTAAAAACTATAATCGGAAGGTGGCTGTCCGGCTGGCCAGGTGGACGAGGCCCTGTCCCCCCTCCTCTCTGGTTAAAAACAGCACCCCTTGTGGCACCCAGTGTAGACCATCCCAAAAAAATCTACCATTTTTATGAATATGAACTGTAAATTTGATTGACTCTCAGTAAGTGTCAGTAAAGTTGTTGATGAATGAACAGATGATAACCTGCAGCTGTGTTGTGTCTCGTTCTCTCCATCAGATGCCTGTGAGCTGGAACTGGACACAAACACAGTGAACAGAAAACTGAAACTGTCTGACAACAACAGGAAGGTGACATGTGTGGAGGAGGATCAGTCATATCCTGATCATCCAGACAGATTTGAAGATTGGCCTCAGCTGCTGTGTAGGACTGGTCTGACTGGTCGCTGTTACTGGGAGGTCGAGTGGAGAGAAAAGGTTTTTGTATCAGTGTCTTACAGAGGAATCAGAAGGAAAGGAAACAGTGTTGAATGTTTGTTTGGATGTAATGATCAGTCCTGGAGTCTGTTCTGCTCTGATGGAGGTTCCTATGTCTATCACAATAAAAGAAGAACAGAGATCTCCTCCTCCTCCTCCTCCTCCTCCTCCTCCTCCTCCTCTTCCTCCTCCTCCTCCTCCTCCTCCTCCTCTGTCTCTAACAGAGTAGCAGTGTATGTGGACTGTCCTGCTGGCTCTCTGTCCTTCTACAGAGTCTCCTCTGACACACTGATCCACCTCCACACCTTCAACACCACATTCACTGAACCTCTCTATCCTGGGTTTGGGTTTAGGTCCTGGTCTCTTGGTTCTTCAGTGTCTCTGTGAGGTGTGTCGGTCTGAGAAACACTGCTGACTGAAGATCAGCTGACTCTGTTCACTCTGTCCAGCTGGTCTGTTTGGGGGGCGTGGTAATGGGGGGGGGGGGGGGGGGGGGGGGGTTAAATGTTCTACATTACAGATTATTCTGATCTCACCAATAGAAAATAAGTGACAAAAAAAGATCTGATGATCTGGATTTGATAATCCTTAAATCTGTACCTGGATCAGATTGATCCAAACAGGATCAAAGTGAGCCAGATTACCTGATCCTGGATTATCAAATCTGATCACTTTAATCTGGCAAGGCAGTCTTTCTTCTCTGACATCATCACCAGAAACAATAATAATGCTCGTGTCCTGTGTAGCCGTGACCCAAACCAGTCTCTGCAAAGTCGTAAAATTGACCATCTGTTGAAGGACTGCTGAAGAACTGAATTAAACCACAGCTTTCAATTCTGCATCAAATGAACATTTATGTCTTTCTTCATCTAGATATTTGTAATTGTCACATTGAACTTATTATAATCATCTTTTTAAACTCAAAATCTGATCTTCAGAACAGGAATAAGAGGTATATTATGTTTAATAGGAATTTGACGTAGAACGCTATTGCCACCTAGTGTTAGAATATCCATGAATACGTAACCTTCATAATTATACATTTAGACGTGTTATAAAGCATACTCTTTGATATTAGCTATAGAAGGTGTTATTTAAAGACACCAATTTCTTTTTCTACTTTATTAATATGTCTTATTAAGAATGCTGACTGTATAACATGTTTTTGTTCACCTACAGGCTGGGATTAACTGAGGATGTTCCCAGATGGTGTGATTTTCATCTCAACATGAATCTGATAGAAATGTTTGTCTAAATATATGAAGTGAACCTACACCAACGTGGATCTGATAGAAATAATATCAAAATGAATGTATGGTGACGTATATATGTTTAGATTCTTATTCTTAATCTTATTGAGTAAACTCGGTTTAGTTTAAACAATTGTCCTCCAGTCAGAATGGGAGTCACCCGTGGGCGGCACCCCTCTTTGCCTGCAGACCCCCCTCCTCCCATCCAGGTGATAAGAGTTCACACTGAGCTCAGATCTTTGGTTCTTTTTAGTTTTGGTTTCTTGAAGTTTAGAGCTTCAGCTCTTGCTCGCTTCTCTTCGGACTTCGGTCCGAATCACTTCTTTTAAGTTTGTGCCGTAGAGACGAGTCTCTGCCGAACTTTCTTTTTCACGCACAATTTTTGGAACATCAATTCTTTCTGGCTCAAGCAAGGTTTTTGAACTTCCTTCTCCAAAGTCTTTGCTCTTCAATTTTGAACGCCAATTACTTAGTTTGGATTCATCGAGATGGCCATCCGGTTAATCTGAATTGGAAATCGACGTATCAAAAGACTCTTTAATATTTTTTCCTGTTGGATCCTCTTGGAGCTTCTGAGACGATGGCTGAACCGACGTACAATCTCCATCCCAGCTGCACACTCCGACTCAGGTGTCAAGAGCATCTAATCTGGCCCGTGGACCTCTCTGGGCCTGAAAAGAACCGCTTGCCAGAGACAATCGAACACATCTCACAGTAAGACTGCTGGAGGCAAGGGGTGTTGGAAGATTGAGTCTTGAGTCGTGTCTATTCAGAGCCCTCCTTTCAATCCAAATAGAATAGAAATAGAAACTTTTTCTTTTTGACCATTTTCTGATCAAGTCATTCAAACAATACTGCGTCTTATCTCGTTACTAAATATATAATGTCACCATACATTATAATTGCATTATCCTGATCATAATAATCATATTCTTTATCTGTTTCATCTATACATTATTGTTTACCCTTTTTAAATTAAATTTTACACATAAAATTCAGGACTTTTCTGTGTGTTTTCTTGTTTAACATTTCCAGAACTTACTTCTTTCAAGATATGAAACTGACTGATTAATTAATTAACTTATACCGTTAAAGTTATTTTCTTCCTTTGACAGGAAGTGGTGCCCCCTTCTAAATCTGAGGTTAAATAAAGATATAACATCTTAATAAACTAATTACACTACACCTGTTAGCTACTGTGGACAGGCTAACAAACCCTCCTGTGTCAGCAGCACCTGAACTTCATTCTACTAAAGCCTGCAATGAATCTTACACCTTTACTGAAAACATCCAGAACATTAGACTGTCAGTACCCCAATACCAGGATCAGGATCTGTGCTGAGTCCATTTAAAACCACTTTAAGCCCCATGACACAATTTAATCAGATCGACCTTAAAAACCTGGGGGACGTTATTCAACAAGTCATTCTACCACCTCTGAAACATCTCCAAACTCCATCCCACGCTCTCCCTGTCCGGTGCTGTGAAACGTGTCCACGCCTTTGTCTCCTCAGGCCGGACTACTGCAACACACTCCTCATCGGGATCCCTAGCAACAGTCTCCAGAAGCTCCAACATCCAACAGCGCTGCTAGGATCCTGATGAGAGTGTGTAAATATGAACACATCACACCCATCCTTCAGACTCTACACTGGCTCCCTATTTCATTCAGAATTCAATACAAAGTCACCTTCTTACCTACCAGTGCCCCCCCACCTCAAAGAACTCCTCACCCCACAATTCTCCACACGAAGCCTCCGCTCTGGGAATACCAACCTCCTCCATCCCCCCCAGGACTAAACTCCACACCATGGGAGACCGAGCCTTCTGCTCCACTGCTCCCAGTCTGTGCAACGCTCTGCCCGACCAGCTGAGGGCGCCACAGTCTGCGGACGCTTTTAAAAGGGCTCTAACCCCCCCCCCCCCAACAGATCCTTGTGCTTGTGTGTGACTGCAGTCAGCGCACACACCAACACACACTGACACACACTGACACACACACATCCGCCAAACTTTTCCCTCTGCCAGTGCGCCTATAGTCATTCAGTAAATCACACAATCATCCTCCTTTCCCTCTCAGCTTCATAGCGTGATTAAGGGTGCACACTTGGAAGTGCTATTTTTTTGTATCACACATATATATACAGATTCAGAGTGGTATTAGCGTTGGTGCGTTGCATATGCGCTCCGCGGTGTCCCGTTGGTTACAAACAGAGGCGGCCCATTTCCGCATACTAAATAGGCGGATGGAGCACGCATAGGTGATCACATGATTGATTGATTAATTAAATGTTTGTTTTGAAAGTATCGCCACCGATACAGTACAGTGGTGGTACTAAAATATGGATGAGAATGGGTAATTTAGGGGTGAGTAAACCATGTTAATTTAACAGAATGTAAATTGCTCATTCATGAAATAATGTGTTTCTTTCAAATGTTAGGCAATTTATAACGCCCAGTGGGAGGGGCTTCTTGTGTTTAAAAGATGGCTGCTTGCTGCTTTCAAGCAGTCTAGGATGGTTACAGGGAAGGTAACATGTTACAGCAGAGAGTTTATTTTTTGAAGTACAGTTTGTTTGCTGAGTTATGTGGATTTTGTTTTTGGACGACTTTTGTTTTGTAAATAGTGTAAATAGTCTAAACACCATTTTTTTCCTGTTTTTGCATTTTTGTAAATATCTATCACTGCACTTTGGGAGGCCGGCAAAAATAAAAACACTTCACTTACAGTCTGCGACTACGCCTGTTTTTAAGTTTTGGGCGGATTGAAAGAGGACCCCATCACATATGGTGTCAGAAGTGGGATGGCTAGTCGCAAGAAGCTAATCCCCAAAAGCAGCGCACAGGACTGCGGTCCCAGCGGCGAGAGCAGTTGGAGGAAGCAGCTGCCAAGGCTGACCCGGCTTGTGACACAGTGGCAACTTCGACAGAGGAGGACGATGAGGAGTACAGGCCTTGGCAGGTCCCAGCAGCTCCTAAAGGCCCAGCGTCTGTAGGTGAAGCAGGAGGAGAACTGGTGGCTATGATGAGAGACTTTTTGGCATCACAGCAAAGGAGAGAGGAGGGCCTGTTGGCAGAGATCCAAGGCCTGAGGGCTTCTCTTCCAGGGCCCGAGCAGCCTTATCAACCGGTGCCCCAGTCCCGACAGACTCTTGCACCACGGGGGCAGAACAGGCCAGCCCATGTCACAACTCCAAGTACAGCCACTGCGAGCAGAGTGTCATGCACTGCATGTTGCCAGTGCATGTTTTCTGGCATGTAGGGCATGTGGTGCAATATTTCTGAATGTCGGTGTACATGGAAGGCCAAAAAAAAACGTGAACTGACACGGATGTAGGTTTTGTGGCGACCAAGGTGTCCTGCCCATGGGAGTGTGTGCGCTAGGTGCATGACAAGGACCCTACAACTAGCTGGGATCAGAAGACGTTTGTCTTCATCACAAACACAATACAGCACATCATTGTCAACAATGAACATCTCCTTCCCCACACAATCCCCACTGGTGTCCTTGACTACTTTGGCAAACAATGGTTGCAAAGTAGCATCTTCCCTTTGTAACACTGAAATATTGTCAGGCACATTCCACATGTCATCACACAGCACAATCTGTCGGTCTGGTTGAGCTAGCTTTAGCTGTTTCTCAAAGCGTCGCTGGCGACGGGATTTTCTTGGCCCCTTAGTGCCACCCTCACACAGACTACTGTCGAGGTCTGGGAGTGGTTGGACACCAGCTTTCGCTTGGGCTCTGGTGATTACAGGACAAGACACATGCACATTCAGTACTCCCTTTTTTCCAGAGTCACTTTGCTCTGACAGTTCTTTATCCTGTAACAAGTCCATTAACACAGGCAAGTCCCAACCCAAGATGGCATCAACAGGCAGATGCTCTACAACCCCAACAGTCAGTAGGTAAGATTGTTCATCAATGATCACCATTAGTTCAGTTTTGGGATAGAGGTGCCTGTCTCCATGAACACACAAAATGTGCGCCTGCCTGCTGTAGTCCACACTGCCTACTGGCACCAGAGCACTTTTAACCAGCGACATGTAGCTACCTGAGTCTGGGCTGAGAACAGGGCTGTCACGCGGTGACCACTGATGGTAACAGTTTTATTTCGTGTTTTCACCTCCATGTCAGCCTCGGGGCCCATTTCTGACCGGGGTGCATAACAAGCGCCGGTGACCTTAGCTTTGCGTACGGGACACACAGAAGCTTTGTGGCCTGGCTGCTGGCAATAGAAGCAAACAAGGTCCTTACCCGATCCTCGTTGGTTTGGGGCAGAGATAGTGTCACCTGAAGGTTCTTGGTGTTTCTCTCCCCTTGTAGGTCGTGACTGCGGATGCTGGAAAGCTGGTCGGTGGGTTAGACTGGTGAAACGTGGAGCTGGTACACCTCTCCGGGCATTCAGGTACTGTAGCGCCAGCCGGGCAGCTGAGAATCCCTTGACTGGCTCGTGCTCCTTCACCCAGGTCCTCACCTCCGTCGGAAGTACCCGGAGTAGCTGCTCCAAGACGACGGCTTCCCCAATCTCCTCCTTGGTGTGCTGCTCGGGCCGGATCCAGCGTCGGTAGAGTCCCTTCAGGCGGTGGTAGGTCTCGGTGGGGTTTTCACCAGAGGGCACAGCGGTGGCACGGAACTGCTGCCGGTATGTCTCTGGAGAGATGTCAAATTTTATGAGCAGGGCTGCTCTTAAGTCAGTGTAGCAGTGAGCCATCTCCTCATCCATCGCAGTGTAGGCCTCCAGTGCCTTACCAGTCAGCAGTGGAACGAGGCGGCAGGCCCACTCACTCTTTGTGTTTCTAGATTCCTTAGTCGCCTTCCTGTTTTTATTCTCATGGTTTATTTTTTATTGATGAAATTGTTTTTATTTTATTTTAAACTCTGTAGCACTTTGAGATTTTTCCAAAAATGTAAAGTACATTAAAATAAAATTTATTTTTATTATTATTAAATTCCTCCTCCTGCTGTCTTGATATTCTGCAAACAGGTTTTTATTTCACAACAGTTTCCCAAGTCATGTCTCCAGATCTGTTACAAAGTGTAAACCTGTCTCTTCTCTCAGGCCCTGAAAACAGCAGTCATCAAGCCACTATTAAAAAAGAACAATCGAGACAATAATGAACAATTACAGGCCGACATCAAATCTTCCTTTGTTAGGTCAAATGATGGACAAAGCTGTTTTTCAACAGTTCAATAACTTGTTGATATTGAACAACTGTTTGGATGTCTTCAGTTAGGTTTCGTTTGTCTTGGTTTTATTCTGTTTGTATGAGAGCATTGCACACACAGAGAACCACAGGCATGGATCTGATTCTTGCTCTACAGGCAGGAGACTGGGAGAGGGCACGGTCCTCTCAGTTATCTGTGGTAGAGGATGGACTGCTCAGTATCACAATGTATTGTGTCTACTGCACTATGTTAGGCGAAACATTGACAACAAAAAACTTTGACAAAGACAAACAATAGTTGGGTTACATCACAATTAAAGGTAACTGACTCTGTGTCAGTCAGTGCAGAGTATACAAACAGCTCGTCATATGTGGCATCATCTGTAGCTAAACATTTACAGCTGTGTGCGGGTCATGTGATATCACATGTTTGTATGTTCACTAATCTGAATGTCAGCTGGGTGAGCTTCATGGTAAAATCAATGTGTTTGTTGGTCTTGTGTTTCTTTTTAATCTTTGTGTTTATGTTGCCAGGCCATTAGAACTCATCAAATCCCATGCTTTAAACACAGATAACATGAAGTCTTTATTCCACAATGGATCACACTCTGAAGTGTTACCAATTAAGTAACCACGTACTAAGTCCAGTTTCTGCTGGTCAAAGCTGCCTTCTATGGGAGAGCGATTATCAGCCCATGCTGCCAAAGAAGTCAATAAAGGTTGTACATAATAAAAACCTATTTTTCTCTCCATTCTCTTGGAGTCATTTCACTAACAGGTTTATCAGGTAGAAGTTTGAAATGCGGATTGGTTTTCATTTTACACATAAATATATCATAAATCCAGTCTATCCTGTGTAAATGTCTCTCTGAGTCATGACTGTCTGCAATGAGTGAGAAGCTCGAGTCCTGCTGGCTGTGTTGTTGTCAGAGCCGTGTTTACCTGGACGGGACGGCTGGCTCCTCCCCCTTGTGTATAAAAGCTGTTTTAGTCAAGAACTAGAGAGAAGAAGAACATACTCACTGATTATTGTATTATTATTACAATTCTACAATTCCCTCAGCAGACGCTTTTATCCAAAGCGACGTACATCAGAGAGTAAGAACAACACAAGCAAGGATCTAGAAAAAAGGGAACAATGTCAGTAAGAGCAAACGATCAGCTTTGAGTCTGATTGGACACACAGGTGCTGACAGGAAGTGACCAGAGGCAAAGCACAACATTGAGGGCAGTTCTTGAGAGCTCTAATCAGTATAGAAACCATCTTATAAGTCGTCGTTATCAAACAAAAACCATCGTCATTACCATCATCATCATCAATAATATGGAGACCATCATCATTAAGTTAGTAGGTATTCATGAAAGAGCTGGGTCTTTAGCTTTTTCTTAAAGGTGCAGAGGGACTCTGCAGATCACATGGAGTTTGGAAGTTCATTCCACCACCGGGGGGCGACAGAGGAGAAGAGTCTAGTCGGCGTCTTAGGACCCTGTTGTGAAGGTTGGATCAGACGCCTTTCATTGGCAGAGCGTAGTGGGGGGCGGGAGGGAGTGTAGACCTGGATCAGAGAGTTAAAGTAAGGAGGAGACGTTTTTGTCGCTGTTTTGTAAGCGAGCAGCAGAGTTTTAAATTTGATCCGAGCAGTAACTGGGAGCCAGTGTAAGGAGATGAACAGCGGAGTGACATGTGCTCTTTTAGGAAGGTTGAAGACCAGTCGTGCTGCTGCATTTTGTATCATTTGATAGGTTTGATAGTGACTGTAGGAAGACCTGCCAGTAGAGAGTTGCAATAATCGATGCGTGATATCACAAGAGCCTGTACCAGGAGCTGTGTAGCGTGTTCTGACAGGTAAGGTCTGATCTTCCTGATGTTGTACAGAGCAAATCCACATGACCGGGCATTCGAGGCTACTTGAACCTTAAAAGTTAGCTGGTCAACAATCATGACACCCAGGTTCCTGCAGACTTTGTGGGCATGAGTTTGGTTGTTCCAAGCTGGATATTGATCTGTGGTTGCATAGAGGGACTGGCTGGGATGACAAGGAGCTCAGTCTTTGAAAGATTGAGTTGAAGGTGGCGTTCATTCATCCATTTAGAGATATCAGCAAGGCATGATGAGATTCTTGCAGAGACTATAACATCGTCTGGTGGGGATGACAGGAAGAGCTGGGTATCGTCAGCATAGCAGTGGTATGAGAAGCTATGAGAGCAGATTATTGAACCAAGTGAGTTTGTGTATATGGAGAAGAGAAGGGGACCAAGCACTGACCCTTGAGGTACCCCTGTGGATAAGCTGTGTGCTTTGGACACGACACTCTAAAGGATCGCCCAGAGAGGTAGGACACGAACCAGCAGATTGCAGATCCTGAGATGTTCAGAGAGCGTGGATAGGAGGATTTGATGGTTGACTGTGTCAAAGGCAGCAGACATGTCTAGCAGTAATAGAACTGAGGACTGTTATTATATAAGACTATTATTATATAAGCTACGAGCTAACTAAAGAGCACTAACATTAGCATGCTAACACAACAACGCAGGACACAAGTGATTGCAGCTCGAGCAAAGGACGGTTTGCGCTCAATGGCGCTTAATTATGTTGCGTTCTAATTCATAACTCCTTCATGTGAACACTCGAGTTCACATGAAGGAGTTATGAATTCCTGTGTATTTACATTCCCTCGAGTGGAGGGGGGTTGGAGGTGTGTCTCTGTAGGACAGTGGAGGCTTCAGTATGGAGGAGGTGTGGCCAAACAGCTGTTTGTTTTGGTTTCATGTTGGTGCTCAAGGCCGCCATCTACTGGATCAAAAAGTCACACATTTTTCCTTGAAGCAAGTTTTACGTGTCACATTTTTATCTCAATTGTTTTTGCTTTACATTGTTTATTAGTATTTGAAGTGATTTTATTGCTATTTCACAGATGTATTTGTTATAAACTGTAATGTTTGTATTTTTTTATTTTAATGTAATTTTTATTTATTGAACAGTAATGTTATTAATTGCATGCATTCACAACAAATTAGTCAATATAATGTGAACTTACATAAATCGTCTGTTGAAAATAAACTTTATTTGGTTGTGAAATTTAGGAATATAAATGTCTTTTTCAGTACGAAAATAAAATCGTGATTGCTCGAGTCTTACAGACAAAGATAAAACAAGACAGTTGACCAGCAACACAAGTTAGGCCTATGTCATCATCAGTGTCTTCTTTCTTCTTTATCCATCAGCCAACACTACGTCCCTGATACGATCTGCCCGCAGTCGACTTTGATTCAATCACAAGTCGATTTAAATGACTCTTTGTTATTCTAATACTCTTCCACGTATTTCTGTATCCAGACTTTTTCCATAAAATCACCTGTTGCTTTAATCATGTAATTAATTCTTAACAGTTAGAGCCATTTTTGTGTGTTCAATATGTGTGTTCTCTGTTGTAATTCCTTGTTGTCACACTAGGTGGCATCCTCACTATGGCATATGGTGAAGGTACAAGTTGAGGAAGGTGTAATCACTGTCAGCAGTTTGTAGAACTAATTTCATGTTCATATATTTGAAAATGTTTCATCTACTTAGCCTACCAATTTATCAATCAGCTGTTACTCTGTCACTGTTTCTCCAGTGACAGAAACAGTGACAACACGCAGCTGCTGATGTCTCCATTGCAACTCCCGCCGTTCACGCAGCTGCCTGAGTCTCTGGGTGCGTTCGAATTGTCCCTCCTATCTCCTTTCACTATCCACTTTACCTTAACCCCGGGAAAAACGTCATGAGGTTGAGGAAAGATGTTAGGAGAATTCATAAAGGACTTACGGAAAGGCGATCTCGTTGCTCTCCATGTCCATGGGACTACTAAAAGCGCATCTAAAAAACTTTCACCTGTGCCTCTTACCAGTGAAATAATTATAATTAAAACCGCAAGCAGTGATGAAGGGCCCTCGCACCCCTGTGCATGTCGGGGTGTGTTGTGACTGCGGGAGTTCAGCAGCAGCGGAACGTGCAGTCCGATTTGTGTAAAAGTCGTACTATGGTATGTTGAAATAGGCAGCGTAATGAAGATCACAGAAAATGTTGACGTAGAGCAGTTCTGGCTGGTACTGTCATGATAGCTATGAAATATGGAGCAAATTGAGCATTGTGTTGTACTTATTCCTTGCAGTAGGAGGCGCTATGGTTAAAGTTGACTATTGTTATGTCTACGTGTTCAGAGGCCAACCCTGATCATACATGTGTAATTTGAAGTAGATCAGACAAAGTATATAGGATGTAGTACTTACTCCGTGCAGGAGGGGGCGCTATGGTTAAAGTTGACTATTGTTATGTCAGTGTGTTCAGAGGCCAACCCTGATTATACCTGTGTAATTTGAGGCAGATCAGACAAAGTATATGAGAGTTACAACCACTTCCTGTTTGACAGCGAATGATGAATCCATATGGCGAGAGCGTTGGACGTAGGTGTTTGAGCTTGAAAGTATTGTATGGCCAAGGTGTTAGCATGGTCCCCACCAATTTTGAGCGGGAAATTTGCTACCTTGTAGCAATGGCTAATGCTAACTGAGGAGCAGTAACTTCCTGTTGTCAACAGGTGGCGCTGTGACTAAGCAAAAAATGTCAATCATGGATGTGTTCAGGGCATGCTCTGTATCATGTATGAGAAATTTTAATATGATTGAACACTGCATGGCAGAGATATAACCATTTACTTTTTTGGCTAGTTGCCAAAATGTACCTCAAACTTTGAACAAACGCCATAGCCACGCCCTTTGACGAAATAACGTGCAGAGCACAACAGGATATGTTGATCACTAGAACACACTGACACTAAGTTTGCGCAAATTATTAAAGCAGAGACAAATGTGTTTCCTTTCGGGCACATACATCTTTCTAAAACGAACAAATGACTGAAACACTAGGAAGCCAAGTCCTTTCCAGATCTGAAACCCAGGAGTATAAAATGTATGATTTTGAATCGGATGTCGACCCGGAGAGTCATGTGTTTAATCACATTAATGACACGTGTAAATATTATACTGATAATGATTTCAAAGACAATGTTGAATTAAAGAATAGATTTTCGTTAATACATTTCAATTGTAGAAGTCTTTATGCGAGCTTCACCAAGATCAATGAATATCTGAGTTCATTTCAAGGTGAATTTAAGTTGATAGCCTTATCTGAGACGTGGTTAAATCAAGAAAAAGTTGTTGATTTTCATATTGAGGGTTATGAGTTACATTATATGAACAGAAGCAATAAGAGGGGAAGGGGTGTGGCCCTGTTTGTAGTCAGTGACCTGAAATGCAAACCAGTTAAATCCAATGACGACGGCAATTGATGATTTAATGGAGTGTATAACTGTGGAAATTGAAATGAAAAAGAACAAAAATATTGTTGTAAGTTGTGTGTACAGAACACCAGCTTCAAGTATAGACATTTTTAAAGATAAACTGGAAGAATTAAAGGATATGTTAAATGAAAGAAAAACATGTATTATTTGTGGGGATTTTAATATAGATCTCCTAATTACATCTAAACACAAAGCCACATCAGATTTCCTTGATGCATTATACAGCAGAGGGCTATACCCACTGATTACCAAGCCCAGTAAGATAACATCTTCAGGTGCAACATTAATCGATAATATTTTTATAAATGTTGTGCAAAATAATGCCAGAAGTGACCTATCAATTAATGACATAAGTGACCATTTACAAGTGTTTTCAATAAATGACTGTCAAATAAAGAGCAAGAAGAATGAAGTTCGTAACAGATATGCAAGGGTAAGAACTGATGAAGCAATACATAGACTTCACAATGATCTTTTCAAAGAACAGTGGGAAGGTGTTTATGTAGAAGAGATAAATGCTGCCTATAATTCCTTTTTGAATGGATACTTATCCCTTTACAATAAACATTGTCCCATCACTCAATATAAACAAAAAGTTAGTTATATTAAAAAGCCATGGATTACAAAGGGCTTGCAAAATGCATGCCAAAAGAAAAACAAACTTTACAGGGACTTTATTAAATTCTGAACAAAGGATGCAGAAATGCAATATAAGGTTTATAAAAATAAGTTGACTTTTATAATTAGACAAGCCAAAAAAGATTATTATAATAAAGTGTTACAGGAAAACAAAAATGACATCAAAAGTACATGGAAAATTATGAACAAGGCGTTAGGAAATAATCCTGTGTCGACAAGTACACCGAGCTATTTTAAGAATGACAATAATGAGATTTTTGAGAACATGAATGAAGTGGTTAATGAATTTAATTCTTTTTTTTGTAAATGTTGGACCTAATCTCGCAAAGTCTATTAAAAAACAAAATGATTGTCAAATGGCAGGTGGCTGGAATGGAGAAGCTCAAATATTGCAGTCTATGTTTCTTGAAGAAGTGAATGAGAGTGAGATAAGATCTATTGTGGCAAAATCTAAAAATAAGACATCAACTGACAGTGACGGGATTGATATGATTATTGTGAAAAAGACAATCGATTGTATAATTCAACCTCTTAGCCATATTTTCAATCTTTCTTTTCGTACAGGTATTTTTCCAGATAGAATGAAAATAGCGAAGGTAATTCCGTTTTTTAAAACGGGAGACAAACACAGCTTTACTAATTACAGACCAGAGTCCTTACTATCACAATTTTCAAAGGTACTTGAGAAATTGTTTGCAGAAAAATTAGATAATTTTATTGAAAAAAATAATTTGTTAAGTGAGAGTCAGTTTGGATTCCGGAAGAACCGCTACAGCTTTAGCATTAATGAAAATAACAGAAGAAATTTCTACAGCAATAGACAGTAAAAAAATATACAATTGGTGTATTCATTGATTTGAAAAAAGCATTTGATACAATAGATCACAAAATATAAATTTCTAAATTATATACGAATGGTGTGAGAGGAGTTGTTCTGAACTGGTTAAGTAGCTATTTAATTAACAGACAGCAGTATGGACAATTTTCTGGTAGTACATCTGAGTATTTGAATATTGAATGTGGAGTCCCACAAGGCTTGGTTTTGGGGCCTAAAGTCTTTAATTTGTACATTAATGACATATGTGAAGTTTCTAAGTTACTGCAGTTTGTTTTATTTGCTGACGATACAATTTTTTTTTGCTCAGGACATGACTTAAAAACTCTAACAGGAAGTATTGAAAATGAAATGGTCAAATTAAAAGCATGGTTTGACGAAAATAAGTTATCCTTAAATTTGAATAAAACTAAGTTTATGATTATTGCAAACCAAAAAAAGTTTGAAAACGTTTTGTTGTCTATAGATGGAGTTAATATTGAAAGAGTGTCTGAATTTCGTTTATTGGGTGTGATCATGGATGATAAGTTAACGTGGAAATCACATTTAGCTCATGTTAAAAAAAAAGTGTCCAAGAATATCTTTGTTTTAAACAAAGCAAAGTTTCTCTTGTATTGTAAGGTACTGCGGATTTTGTATTGTTCACTTATTTTGCCTTATTTTAGTTACTGTGTTGAAGTGTGGGGTAACACTTACATCACAAACATTAATCCGTTATTTATTTTACAGAAAAGAGCGGTAAGAATCATTCATAAAGTCCACTATAGAGAGCACACCAATGGGCTGTTTTTAAGATCAGGTTTATTGAAACTGAAAGATTTAGTTGAGTTACAGACACTTGTAGTTATGTTCAGAGCAAAGAGTAAAGTATTACCAGACAGTTTACAAAATATGTTTGTTTTTAGCTCAGAAGATGAAGAGCATAGAAGAAAATTTCATTTTAAGCATCAGTTTGCGAGGACAACTTTAAAACAGGTGTATTTCTGTCATTGGAATTCAATTGTGGAATTCTTTAAATAATGACTTGAAGGGCTGTGTTCAGATATTTCAGTTTAAATGTACAAGAACAAAGTTATCAGACGGTATGAAAGTGGCAGTTAGGAAGTAAAGACTGAATTGTCAGATTTGTTTTATGTTGGCATGATATTCATTCATTGACTGTAATTAGACAGACGACCATCCAGACATTTATTGTTTGCTTTTTGAGTAAGGGGCAGGCAAAACAAGAATTATTCTTCTCCCTGCTCCTTTCCGTACATGGGATAAAGTGTGAATTGTTTTTTTCCTTTTCCTTTTCTGTTGTGTGTTTTGATATGTATGGAACAAATAAAAAAAATGAAATGAAGTTTCACGGCTGAACGCTTTCGGACTAGCTTTATTTTTCGCTTCTGCCAGTCTTTATTTTAAAACATCTGTTTATGTATTTCTGTTTTCTTTTCTTTCTTCAAAAACAACATTTTATCCATATTTCAACAAAATATGCACAGAAATATACATAAACTTATACTTGTCATTAATTACATGCATAAATTCTCAAAACTACAAAATAAACATTTCTGAGTGTTATTATTCTTTTCACAAATATAAAATAAATCGGTTCTGCTACTTAAGAGCTTCTTATCAATGCAATACAGTTACAAACAGGTTTCCAGTTTAACTGAATAAAACTTCAATTCTCACTTAGCATTATGCTAAGAAATAACATGGGAAATCCCATAGAGAAACAGCGAAGCAAGCAGAGTTAGCGCTACACTTTTTACATGAATATAAGTACAAAATATGAAAACGAACAGTCTTCATGAACTCACAGTTACTTTAAGAGATATGCAGTAGCTTTACAATACTAGCAAAAGAGCATGGGAGCTAGGGACAAGCCATGACAGACATATAGGGAAGTCCTCTTTTTCCTGAGTGGTTTCATTGAAGCCTGGCAGCCAGCCAATCTCATCAGGCCTCTGCTCCAGCCCATCAGTGTACCCGAGGGCCACCAGAGCCCCTTTACTCACCAACAGCGTGTCCCCCACATGCAGATTAATGTCCTCCCCCCTCTCCTTCTTGTAGTCATAAAGCGCTCTGTACTGATACCATTCAGCACTCAGCAGAGCAGCGAGCAGCGCCCGAGCAGAGCAGCGAGCAGCGCCCGAGCAGAGCAGCGAGCAGCACCCGAGCAGAGCAGCGAGCAGCGTGAGCGTATTGCATAATTTTCTGTTCTGTCCTCCTCTGCACTGTGTTACTGTGTACCTACTCTTAGCTTAGCTTAGCAGTTAGCTTTATTTAAAATGGCTTCTTTTCCTGTCTCTCCCTCTCCTGCTCTCTCCTGCTCTACGTGTCAGATGTTAAGTTACTCCTCGTCCTCCTTTAGTGATAATGATACATGTAAGAAATGTAGTTTATTTTTAGCTTTGGAGGCGAGGGTGTCTGAGTTAGAGAGACGGCTCCGCACCATTGAGTCAGAGTCATCGTATGCAGCAGTAGTTAGCCAGCCACCTGTAGCCGGTGCGGGCCGACATAGCTTGGCTTCCCCCCCGGTAACTCCCGAGCAGCCGGGAGGCAGTGTCCAGCACACGATGTGGGCTTCATAGATAACTGGCAGTCTTTTTGGGGAAAACCTGGTCTGCTAGCTAGAGACGGCATCCATCCCACTTTGGACGGTGCAGCTCTATTATCTAGAAACATAGCAGAGGTTATTAGTCCAAAACCCTGACAACAACTCAGAGTTCAGACCAGGAGGCAGAGCTGCAGTCTTACACTTAGATCTGTCTCCCAGTCACTATAGCTGTAATTCTGAATCGAACTGTAGTTATACTATAGGTATTGTGTCTGTCCCCCGGCCCAGACCCGTTTTTATAAGTCATCCAAACGTAGAAAAAAAAGGCGTAAATCGTCAAAATTTCATTAGAATCAAAACTACGAATACGATTTTGCAAAAAAATCAGAAAATTCACTGCGGACTTTTGAACATTAGGTCCTTAGCATCCAAATCTCTTTTAGTGAATGATCTGATATCAGATCAGCATATTGATTTACTTTGTTTGACTGAAACCTGGCTGTGTCGAGATGAATATGTTAGTTTGAATGAATCCACTCCTCCCAGTCATTTTAATACTCATATACCTCGAGACACCGGACGAGGTGGTGGAGTAGCAGCTATTTTTAATTCCAGTCTTTTAGTTAACCCTCGACCAAAGCTGAACTTTTCTTCTTTTGAAAGCCTTGTTCTTAGTCTTTCACATCCAGTCTCAAGAACTTTTCAGCCAGTTCTAGTTGTTGTAGTTTACCGTCCTCCTGGCCCATATTCTGAGTTTCTATCTGAATTTGCAGAATTTTTATCAGATTTAGTCCTTAGCAGTGATAGAATAATTGTTGTAGGTGACTTCAATATCCATGTGGATGTTGAAAATGATAGCCTGAGCACAGCTTTCATGTCATTATTAGACTCTATTGGTTTCACCCAGGGTGTAAACGAACCTACTCATCGTTTTAACCACACCCTGGATCTTGTTTTAGCTTATGGAATTGAAATCCATAACCTTACAGTTTTCCTAGAAAATCCTCTGCTATCAGACCATTTTTTTTATTATTACTTTCGACTTTGTCTTACCAGAATTACCTCTGCCTGGAAGAGGTGTGCTCTCTAGAAGTTTGTCGGATAGTGCTGTGGATAGATTTAAGGAAGCTATTTCAGCTGTTTTTGATTCAGTACCGTGTTTCAACCCAGTTGGAAACTCTTATGATAGCTTTAGTCCCTCTCAGCTAGATCAGTTTGTTGATAGTGCAGTGGATTCGCTGAGAGTTACTCTGGATTCGATTGCTCCCCTGAAACAGAAGGTTGTCAAGCGGCGGAGAGTGGCTCCATGGTTCAAGTCAGAAACCCGTACTCTGATACAATCGTCGCAGAATTTTGAAAGAATATGGCGCTCGACCAAAACGGTAGAATCTCGTTTTTTCTGGCAGGATAGTCATAGAAGATATATGAAGGCTCTACGTCACGCTCGAGCTGCCTACTACTCCTCTCTAATCGAGGAAAACAAAGGCAATCCTAGATACCTTTTCAGCACTGTAGCCAGGCTGACAGAGAGTCATAGCTCCATTGAGCCTTGTATTCCTCTAGCCCTCAGCAGTAATGATTTCCTTAGCTTTTTCAACAACAAAATTCTAGACATCAGAGACAAAATTAGTAACCTCCTGCCCTTACCTGGTGCAGATACGTCTGATACGGCAGAGACAGTTCCAGGACCAGATATTAGTCTTGACTGTCTTTCTCCAATTGACCTTTCAGAGCTAAATTCAATCATTTCTGCGTCGAAACCGTCAACCTGTCTTTTGGACCCAATCCCAACCAAGCTGTTTAAGGAAGTCTTTCCCTTAGTTAGCAACTCTATATTAGATATGATGAATATGTCTTTACTGTCAGGCTACGTACCACAGACATTTAAAGTAGCGGTAATCAAACCTCTACTTAAAAAACCTACTCTAGACTCAGGAACTCTGGCTAACTACAGGCCTATCTCCAACCTTCCTTTTATCTCAAAGATCCTGGAGAAGGTGGTCGCTAAACAGCTGTGTGACTTTCTCCATGACAACAGTTTATTTGAGGAGTTTCAGTCAGGATTTAGAGTCCACCATAGCACTGAGACTGCACTAGTTAGAGTTACAAACGATCTACTTCTAGCCTCAGACAGGGGACTTCTGTCTGTGCTCGTCTTGTTAGATCTTAGTGCTGCTTTTGACACCATTGACCATCAGATCCTATTATACAGACTGGAGCATTTACTTGGAATTACAGGGACTGCTTTAAGTTGGTTTGAATCCTACTTATCAGACCGATCTCAGTTTGTACATGTTAATGATGAGTCCTCTATGCACACTAGAGGAGTCCCACGTTTGCCATGGAGTCCCACAAGGTTCAGTGCTTGGACCAATTCTCTTTACATTATATATGCTTCCTCTGGGAAATATTATGAGGAAACACTCCATACAGTTTCATTGTTATGCAGATGATACTCAGCTTTATGTATCAATGAAGCCCGATGGCACCAGTCAGTTATGTCAGCTAGAAACATGCCTTAAGGACGTTAGGACCTGGATGACCAGAAATGTTTTGCTACTTAACTCAGACAAGACTGAAGTTATTGTGTTAGGCCCTAAAAACCTCAGAGAGACTTTTTCTAGTGATTTGTGATTTGACCTTAATGACATCAGCCTGGCATCTAGCACCACTGTTAGGAATCTAGGAGTTCTATTTGATCAAGATATGTCTTTTAGCTCTCACATCAGTCAAGTTTCAAGAACAGCCTATTTTCACCTTCATAATATATCCAAGATCAGGAATATCCTGTCGCAAAATGATGCAGAAAAACTAGTTCATGCATTTGTTACCTCCAGACTGGATTATTGTAACTCTCTTTTGTCAGGGTGCTCTGGCAAATCTCTAAAGACTCTTCAACTGGTCCAGAATGCTGCAGCTCGTGTACTGACCAGAACCAGGAAATGGGACCACATCACTCCTGTCCTGGCTTCTCTGCACTGGCTCCCTATATAGTCTAGAATAGAATTCAAGATCCTTCTTCTCACCTACAAAGCTCTAAATGGCCAGGCAACATCTTACCTGAAGGAGCTACTAGTGCCGTACTGTCCCTCGAGAGCGTTGCGGTCCCGGAGTGCAGGCCTGCTGGTGGTACCTACAGTCTCCAAGTGTACTATGGGGGGTAAAGCCTTCAGTTATCGGGCTCCTCTCCTCTGGAACCGTCTTCCAGCCGGGAGGCAGACACAGTCTGTATTTTTAAGAATAGACTTAAAACTTTCCTTTTTGATAAATCTTATAGTTAGGGCTGGTGCTGGTGTAGACCAGCTCTTAGTTATGCTGCTATAGGCTTAGACTACCAGGGGAACTGGCACCCTGAGCTCCTCTCTCTCTCTCTCTCTCTCCCTCTCTGTGCATATACAGTACATCATATTACTGCATGTGTCTATCTATAAATCTCAGTCACTAACCACCTACTTTCCTGGGAGCTCTTGAGCTCTCCTAGGCTCCTCAAGATCGTCGGTTGACGGCCTGCCAGAACAACCCCCACACCACCACTACCCCCTCCCCACCGGATCGTGGGTTGGCGGCATGCCAGAACAAGAGTGCCTGAGTAAGGTCTTTTTACCTGCTCTTTGTAACATAGCAATAAGTAAGGTCTTTTTACCTGCTCTTTTGTAATGTTAACAGACAAAGAGTAAGGTCTTTTACCTGCTTCTTGTGAAGTGTCTCGAGATAACACTTGTTATGAGTTGACGCTATACAAATAAAAATTGACTGATTGATTGATATATGAACATGGCGATGAGCTAAGCTAGCGTTCATGAGCATCATAGCTAAAGTACCTTAAAACCTTCAAAACAAATTTAAAACACATCCTGAAACACACTAAAGGATTGTGTTACCTTCCACATGCTATAGAAGAATAAAGACCACATGTACCTATGTGATTCGTGACATTTACTCACCTGTAAATAACAGGGAAATAATGAGACAACCACAGGTAGCCTATAGTGTTTCCTTTCCTTGCTTCTGCCAGTATGAAGACGAGGGCTACCGAGCACACTGAGCTTTCTCACTTGGAGGATACGCCTCCTTGTGGAACAAATTGGAACCACACTCTAAATTAAAATATTTCAATCATGGATAGTCACCAAAAGATGGCAGCATTGTTTTAATTTTACAGCTCTTATTTAAATCATGGATATGTTGAGCTAAATCAGCCTCTCTAGTCACCACAAGATGGCAGCATTGCCTTAATTTTAGAGCGGGCCCTGTAGCCTATCATGCATGAGACAACGATGTTGAGCCTGTCTAGAACGCACCGACACTGAGTTTGCGCCGATCGGATGGGCGCCCACAGACAAGTTCGTTCAAATAGGAAGGCTGAAATCACGATTTTGGGCCATTATTGTGAAATTCAACTTTAATTTGAGGACTTCCTGTTGGGTTTTTTGAAACGCTGCAAGAGGATTTTTTGTCCGTCCTGACAAGCTTAATATGTGTAACAATTTTCATGTACGTGAAAGGCCATTTTGAAAATTTGAAGGGGGTGCCACTGAGCCATTAAGCCACGCCCACTTACTTAAACGATATAAGATGTTTGAGTTTAGTACCAGGATTATATGTATGAAGTTTCGGGTCTGTACGACTATGTTGAGCCCGTTTGAACAGCATTCTGTTTGATGGTGAACAACGTGTCCGTAAGGGAACAGCTTTTCACGCAGGTTCGTGCTCGGGCCCTAATAATAATCACTAGGGTTTCCTAATTACCACGAGGTTGGGATTGAAATAAAATAAATATAGAATACCAGACTACGAGTAAGAAAAGTGAAACCATCAGCTTCCTGTCCACTCAGAAATCAACATCAACATAAATATGAAATGAATTATTACATTAATGTAAGATATAACCTACACATAATGTTTTAAACATATAAATGTACAGCAGCACAAAACATTCTTAAGTGAATGAAATATGTTGAATAAAACATCATCTGATAAAAATGTCTCTTATCTTTTATCTCTTTCATGATCTGTGTCACTTTAGATAGATAGATAGATAGATAGATACTTTATTCATCCCCTTGGGGAAATTCAGGTATCCAGTAGCTCACGTAGTCAGACAAATAAAACAAACCAAACAAACAAAAAAATTGGACAAACAATAAAAGTCAATAAAAGTCAATAAAATAGTGAGCAATATTGCACATAATTAAAATTGTATATAAAAAAGAAGAGCCGGAGGTAGATATTAAATAAATAAGTATTGCACTATTGTCCATTGAGCGTATGTGTGTATGTGTGCATGTGAGGGGGGGCAGAGAGAGAGAGAGAGAGTGGGAGAGAGACGATCATCGTTAATGTTCCTGAACGGTCGGATGCGCGACTCGCTTTAAATGTTGCGGCCGCAAGGAATTGTGGGACGTCATATCTCATCTCCTTTCCTAAAGGATGGTCCGGTGTATCCTAAAGGAGGTTATAAAGGAAGCACTGACCCACCTTTCCTTAACTTTTGGAGAATTCGAACGGCTCTTATCATGGCCGCCACTTAAATGCTTCTGGGTCATTTCACTCAGTTAGGAACCTTCTTAAGCAAAAATTACAATTCGAACGCACCCTCTGGCTCCAAAATCGCAAGATGGAAGTGCCCGTAAGGGGCGTATTTTGGCTTCAAGAACATTGAGTGGGAACAGCTACAGTGCGCACCCACTGGTCTATGGACGTTAGCTGTTAGCAGGAGCTAGCTGCAGCTAACACTGTGCTGTGTGCGTCTCTGCCATCTATGCCAACATGAGCGGGAACCCAAATGAAACTAATGTTCAAGCCCTTATTGTATGATCTGTAAAGGATGTGGTTAACTTATGATATCTTGTCCACATGATTTCCTTGTTTTGATACTTGTGAGTGCTGATAAAGTCAACTTCAGTTGAGCTCTACTCTCTCCCGTCTTGTGTCTCTCTCTCTTGACCGCAAGTGGCGTGCCAGGTGGAGTGAGTCGCTCAAGCCCGCCCTCCCTCTCCCTTTCATGTCTCGTACTGGTTCCTCGTCGGCATTGGTCAGTCACTGATTCGATTCATGTACTGAACGCACTGACTGAACAGTACACTCGGGGTGATTCACGTAGGAATCACTGACTGACTGATGCCGAGGGAGAGAGAGACTCAGGGCTCCTGTTGTGTCTAACAGAACATCGTGGGATGTAATATCTCTCAGGTGAATAACGACGTAGAGCAAACGGTTGTGAACGATGGCTCCTTTTATTCAGTGTTCCAGCTACAACATGCTTCTGGCACAGGAGACACTCTACAACTGCAAATAGCACCACCATACAGTACTTTATCGCCACCTACAGGCGGAACAGATAACACAGCTTTCTGGTTTAAACACCTCAGCTCCTCCCCTCTAGATAAAAACTCACTTATTTAAATGAACATTTCTCCAAAGAACAAAAAAGTTTTTTCCAGCGTTCCGTCAGGTTCTTCTGGGCTCTGAGAGTTCTCAAGTGTCTTTTCACTGACAACAGAAACAATGTCAGTGTCCTAACCATCATCCTCCGGATACATTTCCCAGCTTCCTTCAGTGTTTGTTACAGTCTGTTCTGCAGTAACATTCTTTCGCTTTGCATCAAGCATTTGATTTACATGTCTTTTTACACATGCTCCTTGTACAGTAACTAAATATATAACAGGGCCCAAAACATCTTTTATCACACCATCCAGCCACTTCTCCTCTCCCCTGTAGTTTTTAACAAGCACAGCTTGACCCACAGAAAAAGACCGGAGTTTCCTCCTGCTGTCTGGCGGCTTGGAGACCCCAACTGGCTGGAAAAGCTGAGGCTTTTTAACTCCTGCAAAATCAAGGTGTATCCTCTCCCATGGACCTGTAGCCCATTTCCATGTATGTACAGGTGCTGTGGCAGGCATGCTACGCTGCTGCTTACAAATATCACACAGATTCACCTCATTTTCAATGTCCTCATCAAGTGTTGGCCACCAAAACAAAATTCAGGAGTGAGACTTCATTTTTACCGTACCCCAATGGCTGTCATGTAACTCTGATAATAACCTGCCCCGTAGTTTGTCTGGAATGACCACCCTGAAACCCCAGAGAACACAGTCATCTTCTAATGTGAGGTCAAACTTCCCTTTCACATCTGGTTGTAGCACCTCATCTGGTACATGTTTTGGCCACCCTGACAAAACATACTGTTTTACTTTTGCCAGCACTGGATCTGTCTGCGTTTCCAGTGCTATATCTTTTACTGTGACAGGCAGACTATCTAAATATGACACCCTGAACACTGGATTCGGTTTTGGAAAACTGTCATTGGGCACAGGGAGTCTAGATAATGCATCAGCATTTCCGTGCTGCTCCGATGGCTTGTACTGGATTTCATAGGTAGACACTGCTAAAATCAGAGACCATCTTTGAATCCTAGGAGCAGCTAAGGGAGGTACCCCCGTTTTTGGACCTAAGATCCTAAGTAACAGTTTGTGGTCTGTTATCAAAGTAAACTTACGACCATACGAATACTCATGAAACGTCATCACGCCATGAGCCATTTATCATGCGCTCCATCACTTTACAAATATGTGACATTAAGGTGATTGGCCTGTAGTTAGCTGCGTTGCTTGGATCTTTTCCTAGTTTCCTTAAGGGAACAATCACTGCCTCCTTCCAGCTAACTGGCAACCTCCCTCCCTGCCATACCTTATTATACAACATTAAAGGGGACATATGATGAAAAATCCACTTGTACAGTGTTTCTGAATATATATCTGGGTAACCTGAGAGTCTACTGACCCACAAAATGTGAAATAAACCATCCAGTCTTTTGTTTGTGGTCTGCATCCTTGTGATGTCACTGTGGGATTCTGGTAAAAAAAATACCCTCCCCTCCCCTGGTATTTCCACCCATGGACTCCACCCCCAGCCCAGAGCAAAACTTTAGCGCAGGTCCGCCATTTTTATTCTCCCTATTGAAGGAGTGATGTCTACGGGGAAAACTCAGGGGGGGGGGCCTCATTGCATTTAAAGAGACACACACACCAAAACTGAGCGTTCAGAGAGAGCTGGATTATTCAGGGTCACAAACCTCCTCTGATGCTTGATTCATGCCCAAATTTCCCCTCGTCACACCCTCTCCCTAAAGAACTTGGTCCCACCCAGTTCCAATAAACAAAGTACCATATTTCCCAAATGTAGTAATCAAAAACCCAATATAACTTATATTATCCCAATGTTAGTTTCAGCTTCCCTCTCAGCAGCCTGGATCAGGTCTTAGGAGCACTTTAAGAGTATGAACAAAACAAAAACACAGGACAAACAAGGCAACCAAATGCAGTTTTTAAGTGACCAGTCTGGATTGGGCATCTTTATATACCAGTGGCCATGTTCTACTGACAAGGCTAATAACTATCTTGCAAAATCAGAGGGATAACACTGGCACCAACATACATGTCGGAATGGTGTAGCGCCCAAACAGAAACCAAACTTTCTGTCTCGGTGATGAGATCAAACAGTACAAAGTTAACCTCTTGAAGTAGCAACTGACAAGCCGCTCAAGCCCTAGCTTTCTTTCTTAAACTAACACGACTGCAGTTTCTACCTTTGAATCATTACCACAACTCTGGAAAGTGTGATCAAGGTTAAGCGCAGCAAGCACTGTCACGTTCTTAGTACACAGAACCACATCCACATTATCGAACTCTGGAGCAAAAGCTGGAGATGAACTATACTTTTCATGAGCTCTCAAGTCTTTCACTATCTGGTTTGTAACTTCCATGACAAACCCTCAAAGTGGTATCAAGAGTTGCTGATGCTTCCTCCTCCCCATCAAAAAGTGCTCCCAAATCAGGTGGGAGAACAGCACCAGGTTCATCCCCTCGAGGTGTCTGGCAAAAAGAAGGATCCACCTCATCAGGACAGACAGGTGCAAACTCTGGACACCCCACAACAACCTCAGGTCCCCGCAAGACAAACTGCATCTCAACCACAACATCCAGAAACCCCCCACCAGCAAAGACACATTCCCCAGCCAAATCACTCCCCAGAACGCCAATCCCATAGACCGGCAGCTAAGGACAAACATCCAAAGGAACTTCCCCTTCTACTGTGTCTGAACCAAGGTCAGCTCTATGCACAGGTGCAGACACAACTTTTAATCCAAATCCTGGTTAAAGCTTTTACTGCAAACAGAGCAGCTGAAGGGTTTCTCTCCTGTATGAATTAACATGTGATTCGTCAGACGTTGTCCATGGGTAAAACTTTTACTGCAAACAGAGCAGCTGAAAGGTTTCTCTCTTGGATGTACTAACATGTGTCTGATCAGAATCCGTTTCTGGTTAAAACTTTTACCACACTCAGAGCAACTGAAGGGTTTCTCTCCGGTGTGAACTGATATGTGACTGGTCAGATGGCCTTTTTTGTTAAATCTTTTACCACAGTCCGAGCACCTGTGTGGTCTCTTACCAGTCTTTAGTTTCTTATTTTTCAGGTTTAATTCTGACAGATCTTCTCTTGTCTCTTGCCAATCATCACTGTCATCAGTCTCAGGTTCATAAGAGTCTTCAGTCTCGACCTCAGTCTCTGGTTGTAAACGTCTCTCTGGATCTGAGTCTCTCTCTGGTTCTGCTTCTCCACAGTCCTCTCCATCAACTCCTGTTTCCATCTGTTCAGTTTGTCTCTGATGAAGCTGTGAGGACTGAGGTTTCTCTTCATCATCTTCACTCTTCACAGAAACAGGAGTGAAGGGGAACTTGGTGGTATCAGCCTCCTCCAGTCCTTGAAGCTGTTCTTCCTCCTGACTGATCCACAGTTCCTCATGTTCTTCTTTAATGTGTTGGGGCTTAGTGTCCTCCTGGTCCAGAATGTGGCTCCACTCCTGCTGCTCAGGTGGAAGCTCTTCTTTACTCACCAACAGCTGCTGGACATCTGCAGGACACAGTAAACAAACATTAACGGTACTTAAACTGCTTTTTAAATATTAATAAGGGCTGTCAAATGATTTCATTTTTAAAGGCTGAAAATCAATAGTTGATTGGAATTGACCACATTTTAATCATGTTTGGAATTCACTTATTTTGAATTTTAAAAAAAGTGTTTAATGCTTTTATTTTGTAATTATGTCTTATGCTTAGGTTACCTTTATTTTGAAAGAAAATAAGGAACTTGTGGTAGACTGAAGATACTATATTAACTTAACCACAGAAAAAAGTAAAAAAGTAAAAGTAAATGAAACCAGCTGGAGAGGTTGTCTAAAAAAAAAAGTGAGGGCACCGGTAGCCAAAGGCTGTGAGGACTGAGGTTTCTCCTCATCATCATTAAGTCCTGGAGAGCGGGCAGCCCAGGATTGAATCCGACTTGTGGCTCCTTTCCCACAAGCCATTCCCCAATCTCTCTCCTTGGTTTCTGAGTCTGTCCTATCTCTAAAATAAATGTGTACAAAATTCCATAAATACATCAACAAAAAGTGAAATGTTTGATGTCACAGGGATATTACTTCACTGCTTTTTTCCATCACTGCAGAAACTGTTATTAAAAAACTGATTAACGTGTTAACGTTAACAGCCCTGCTTTTAATATTTTAATTGACATGATCAATAAAAGCACGATAAGTTAATGCTACATTTTTATCCTGTCCTGTATTCTTGTTGCTATGGATGATGACATTTTAATTCTGTTGAAGAGAATTAATGGATTCTCTGTTACGATAGTTGGGAGAGAGATTGCTGTTGGGCGAGCTGAGCTACAGTAAAGCTGGCACACTGCGCTGTCAATGAGGTTGAAACAGTGTGCTTTCAAATGAATTTAGAGACTATCAGCCCCACAGGAACCTCCTGACCTTTCTACCTTGGTTTCTAGGATTTTTCTATCTCAATTTGAAATTCTTCTACGGCTATGAAATGAGTAGTAACTCTCTGAGCAGAAGCAGTGTCAGTCACAGTGGATGAGATCAATGAAGGAAAGATGGACATCCTTCACAAGATGTCTGGCTTTTACCTGGGTGAAAGTTTGACAGACTTGCCTCCATTGGAATCACTGACACACCCTTGCACTGGTTTTCATCCTATCTCTCTGGTCGCACTCAGTTCACTCAACTCGGAACCTTCAAATCCCAGCCATTTCCAGTCACTACCTGTGTTCCTCAGGGTTCTGTCCTGGGCCCCCTTCTGTTCATCATCTATCTCCTTCCTCTTGGCCCATATCTTCCGTAAGTATAACATCCAGTTCCATTGCTATGCGGATGACACCCAGCTCTACCTATCCACCAAACCCACCTCCTCCCTCCCGCCCACTTCCCTGACTGATGGCCTGCAAGACATAAAATCCTGGTTCACCTTCGACTTCCTCAAATTAAACAGTGACAAAACCGAGCTTCTCCTCATCGGCACCAAATCAACAATCTCTAAACTCGACAGTTTTTCTCTGGCTATTGACCACTCCTCAGTTTCTTCCTCCCCTCATGTTAAGAGTCTGGGTGTCATCCTAGACAGCACACTATCATTCCAAGCTCACATCAATAATGTCACCCAGTCTGCTTATTTCCATCTTCGTAACGTTAATCGCCTCCGCACGTCCCTCACTCCCAGCAGTACTGCCATCCTCGTCAACACCCTGGTTACATCCCGCATTGACTACTGCAACTCCCTTCTCTTTGGTCTCCCTCTCAAGTCCATCCACAAACTTCAACTGGTCCAGAACTCTGCCGCTCACATCTTCACCAGAACGCCCTCTGTTAATCACATCACCCGTCCTACAGCAGCTTCATTGGCTCCCGGTTAAACATCGCATCACCTTCAAAATTCTGCTCCTCACCTTCAAGGCCATCCACAACCTCGCTCCGCTTTACGACCCGTAGGCTCATACACTGGTACACCTTAATATATAAGGTCTGCTTCCTCTCTCTGTGTTTTCATGCAGAGTTTTCATGCAGAGAAGTACCAGACAGTATTCTTTGAGTTCTCAGGACCTCTTCATGCTCTCTGTCCTTAAATGTTTTTAAATCTAAGATGAAAAACATGGAAGCAGATTCTATAGGATGTCGATGTTTTAGCTCGGCTGTTTGAACAACTGATTCCCAAATATGACTCATAGATGGTTCTATTTTAATCCAAAATTTAGTGTTTTGTAAATTGTACTTTGGCCAGGTGTCCCCTGAAAAACAGGTTTTTAATCTCAATGGGACCAACCTTGTTAAATAAAAAAATAAAAATATTGCCACGAAGTGAATTATATTCATGACAGCTCACGTCGCAGATTTTTGGATTTGATAGTTGAAGACTAAAGAGTCTTTTAGTCCAGTAAACTCAATGATGTTGTTAGCAGGAGCTAGCTGCAGCTAACACTGTGCTGTGTGCGTCTGTGGAAGTTAGCTAAAGGCTCTGCTATCTGAAACATGAGCAGGAAACACGTTTCCAGCAGTGGAAAGAAAACCAACCTGTTCTCTGTAGCTTGATTTCAGGAGTTAAAATCACATCCAGCAGTTTTCTTTGTCGGTGGAGCTCCTCTTCGTATCTTCGGCTCTTAATTCAGGATCTTTTGTAGCCTCATATTTTAGTTTAACTTTGCAAAAATGAATGGTTTGTGTGTCGAAAACCCTTTGTGCATGCATTTATTCTGTTACAAAAGCATTCTTACTCTTGTTAAATATTTTAATCAAACTTTTTAATTGCACAAATACAAAAATGCAAATACAAAATAAATACAAAAAACTGCAAACAAATCCACAGAACAGAACCAGAACTCTTTAATCAAACAATATGAATGTCCTCAGTGCAGGTTGGCCTTGCGAAAAATGAGATGCCTCAGCTTGGATGGGCTGATGCGATTCCTTCTTACTGTAAGTATCTGCCCTGTTTTTGAGAAGATTCTCTCAGAAGGAACAGATGTTGCCACAATACACAGTCTCCCCTCCATCACCTTCACCAGGCGTGGGAAGACTGAGGCCTTGGCCTGCCACCATCCTCAAGATAGGATCTCACCTCCATTACAGCATCAGCTGTAGGATTTCTCCTAGCAGCATCTCCTGTAGCTCTTTCATCAAAGAGCCTCCAAACAGGTTTAGAGGTGTAGAAATTTTTGGTCCGTGGCTGAACAAAGAGCTACAACCAATTCCTGACAGACTCGTTCTTCTGTGGGTCAGTGAACCCTCTGACCTCTGTCACCATGTCAACACACTCAGGAGGGATCTGATTGGCTGCTGCAGGTCGTGTGGTTATCCAGAGGCGAGCAGAGGGAAGCAGATTCCCCCTGATGAGGTTAGTCAGCAGCACATCCACTGAGGTGGACTCTGTGACATCAGTCAGGGTCTCGTTGTTTTTAAAGTCCAGAGGAAGTCGACACTCATCCAGACCGTCAAAGATGAACACAACCTGGAACTCTTCAAACCTGCAGATTCCTGCTTCTTTGGTTTCTGTAAAGAAGTGATGAACAAGTTCCACCAAGCTGAACTTTTTCTCTTTCAGCACATTCAGCTCTCTGAAAGTGAATGGAAATGTGAACTGTATGCCCTGGTTGTCTTTGTCTTCAGCCCAGTCCAGAGTGAACTTCTGTGTTAAGACTGTTTTCCCGATGCCAGCCACTCCCTTTGTCATCACTGTTCTGATTGGTTCATCTCTTCCAGGTGAGGCTTTAAAGATGTCTTCTTGTCTGATGGTTGTTTCTGGTCTGTGTGGTTTCCTGGATGCTGTTTCAATCTGTCTGACCTCGTGTTCATCATTGACCTCTCCAGTCCCTCCCTCTGTGATGTATAGCTCTGTGTAGATCTGCTTCAGAAGGGTTGGGTTTCCTGCTTTAGCAATCCCCTCAAACACACACTGGAACTTCGTCTTCAGGTTAGATTTGAGTTTCTGTTGCACTGCACCAAACGTTCCTGAATAAAGAAAGAACTGAAATCAATGAACAGATCCTGATATAGGTCACATGACTATCTGAGTTTGGAACTTTAAACCTCTTTGTCCTTTTTCTAAAATACTAAATCTGTTCAAATGTTCTTACTGCTCTGCAGACAGTCAGCCAGCTCCTCCTGCTTCATTCTCCTCAGGAAGTGGAGAGTGATCTTCATAAAATCCTCTTTACAGCTTCTCCCCTGATCTTCATCCTCACTCTGACTCTCTAAGCATTCTGGGTAATCTGGACTCAGACCTCTCTGGACTCTCTTCAGCTCATTCTTCACAAAGGTGACGATGTTCTCCTCCAGCAGCTGGAACAGAAGGAGACACTGGATATTTAATATAAACTGGTAGTTCATCTGTCAGTCTGAAGATGAGGTTATCTCCTTAGCATATGACAAACCAGACCCCTCACAGTTTGCATATCAAACAGGTAAAGGGGTAGAGGATGTAAAACTCTTCATCCTCGACAGGATTTACAAGCAACCGGAGAAACAAAATCTCAAGTTAGACTTTTTGAGCACTAAACATTTATTTTCCTGCATTCTGATCAGTTTTTATGCACCAATTTGTGCCTTTTCTGCAAAACTTTATAATTATGATCCAATCTTTTTATCTTTTCATAAACCTTTTAAGCGTTCATCAGACACATGTTCACACAAAGAAGAATGCATAAGTTTGAATACTTTTCTAAACATGTGCTCTGGAGAGTTGTAGTGTTTTTGCACTTTTCCAGCCCTGCAGAAAATCCAACGTTTCTTTCAACAAGTAGTCTCTGTATAGCTGATTTATAATTTAGTATTTAGTGTGACATTATTTTGCTTTGTTTACGTACTAGTTAGACAACTATATGAACATTTAAAAGTTATACAGAATTTGATTAATTCCTGACACATGCTCATGTAGTGAAGACATGATCTTATTTTCTGGGTTCCTTTTTTTTTGTTTATTTATTGAAGAGGGGTCGGGACAATTTCAATGACAAATACACTCTCACCTGCCTGCACACGCACTGAGCGCTGATACAGTACGCTGCACAGAAATTATTGTCAACGTCCAGACCCAGGGCCAGCCCGTGGCATAGGCAGTGTAGACAAATGCTAGGGGCGCCAGTGAGGCAGATAAGAAGAAGAATTAGATGGAAAAATGCGTTTAATTATCACTAAATATTATTTATCTAATACAATTTTCATGCTTTTATTTAGTAATGATACAAAATAAGCCATGAAAACACAACTATCACATATTTAAAAAGGCTCTATTTTCTTGCCTTCTGCTTGGCCCAGCGCATCACAACACAGCTGTTCGTTACCTGCTCGTTGTGGAGGAGGAGGGCAGGTGACTTATTAGAAGTGAGTGACAATGAGTGTACCGATTAATATCACATTTATAAATGATCGTAATGTAAACAACAACAAAGCCCTCCAGAGCCCAGGGACGAAAAAAGAAGAAGGAGGAATAATATGAAAAAGACACAGAGGTAATGTGCTGCACAGATCAATTATCTGTTGTAGTTAAGCTAGCTCGTTATTGATGGATGATAGTAACGTCAGTGTTTCCTACCTCGAGTTAACATCAGTTATTTCCACTGTACTTTTAATTAGGTTAAGATTATTCATGTTGGGGCGCCTCAAGCGGGCGGCCCGGGTTCACATCCCACCTGTGGCTTCCTTCCTGCATGTCATTCCCCACTCTCACTCCCTGATTTCCGACTCTATCCACTGTCCTATCTCTCCATTAAAGGCATAAAAAGCCCAAAAATAAATCTTAAAAAAAAAAGATTATTCATGTTAAGAGAATAACCAGTGTAAGTAATACACTTTTTCTTTTGTTCCAATGTTGTTTGAGAAACAAAAACAACTTTTATATTTATTGACATCTTTGTGTACTTAGTTAGCTAAATGTTAATTTTCCTCCTCCTGTTGTCATTAATAGTTTTAAGCTCTTGCCTTTAGAGTATTGATGTCAAAGAGCATAAATCCATTTTGTGCCAGAAGTCCTCACTGAATAGATATGTGTGCATGTTGTAGGTCTGGTTAGGAAAACATTTGGGCTCACGTGAAAAACTATGCTGAGGTTTCTGTACTGCTCTGAACAGAAAATAATATTTTGTGTTCACACTATATTATAAAATGCAGATCGTTTTACAAATGCTCATCTTCTCTCTCCAAGTGCAATCAAAACATTTAAATCCATCCGCTGCTGTGCCCGGGCTGTCTGCGACCACTTCTGCTCCCTGCACTATTTGGTATTGTTTGTTCTGTTACACTAGTTATTTGTATTTATTAGTTATTATTTATTTATATTAAGAAATATTAGAGTTAAAACCATTTACTTGTTTGTTTATAAGTTTTTTATTTTAAAATAAATAAATTATGTTAAATATAAAGCTGTAAGCCAGTTTTCTTTAAGTTGATGAATATTGTCTTTGGTGGTCAAACTGGCTGCAATTTAAGGGGCAACGGCTGAAATCTTACCAAGGGCACCAAAATGGTTAGGGCCAGACCACACTGAACGCACCGATTAGCTCCGTGCAACACAACTCCCGTTTTAAAAAGTTCCGATCCCGTTATCACAACAGGTGATCTGCATGTGCAGAGATTTCACAAACCAAGAGAGAGCCGAATCACATTTTCAGCAAGCAGCTGCACAAAACGGGAAAATGCATCGTTTAGTTTGGTGCTTTGCATTGAAATACCAAAGAGCGGACATGTCTCTCTTTTTTTCTCTCTCTCTGTCTGTCTGGTCTCCTGCAGAGTATATAAAGTCTTGTGAGGGGTACAGAGTGAGGGAGATCGATAACCTTCTAGTTAAATGGTCTTAAATGCTGATGATATGTGCAGGAAATATACCTAGACGGCGCACCTAGCATAACATGCTGCATCGCTAGATCCCACAGCTCGAGTGGGATTGCCAAAACCCGCCCTACTCTGTTTCTTTTTTCTTCTTTTTTTTGACATGTATTTATTGAGTTTTTACATTTTACAAAAAATACAATACATTTAACAAAGCATATAACAGTCAAACTATATATAAAGAAAATCCACTCCCCCCACCCCAAAGGGAAAATATATAATTAAAGAAAAGACAGACCTAAAGACAAAACAAAACGCAAAAACTGGGTAACGACATTATGTAATCATACACAGTTTAGCATCACATCACATGGTATCGACAGTTTAGGACATATCACCTTCAAGTTACCGGAGTTTCTCCAACTTCACAGTCCTTTAAAAATGCAAGGAAGGGATTTCAGATCTCTTTGAATTTGGCTGATTTCTTTTTCATTGTGTATGTTAACTTTTCAAGGACAAGGCATGCTGATAGTTCTTTCAACCAGCGACCAACTGAAGGGCTCTTGACGTCTTTCCAGCAAAGAGAAATCAAGCGTCTAGCTTGTACTAAACACAAGTCAGTTATTTTCTTCTCTTTGCTGTTTAGCATACAGTCCTTCAGATACAAATTAAGAATACAAAGTGTAGGGCAGTCGGGTACTGGATTCAAGGTAATCTGAGAAATGCATTTTATAACTTCATTCCAGAACTTTTGTATCTCAGGACAGTCTCACAGACAGTGAAATAATGTGCCCTTTTCGACATTGCATTTAACACAGACAACAGGATTATTTGGATTCATTTTATTCAGTCTATCCGGAGTAATATAAGTTCTCATAATCCAATTATATTGAATCAGTCTGAGATGGGTATTTATTGTTAGGAGTTGAGCTTTCGAACACACCTCCCTCCAGCCCTCCTCCGAGATATCTTTTTGCAAGTCATTTGCCCATTGAGTTTTCTTATGCTCAGTAGAGTCTTTATGATTTTTCACCAGTATGTTATAGAGTTAGGATATCTGACCCTTACCAGTACAATTATTCACTGCTAAGTTTTCTAATATGGACAAAGGGGGTTGTATATAGGAGTGCGTCTGTGCATAAACAAAGCTCCTTAACTGTAAATATTTTTTTAAAAGTGTGTCTGAGGTATGTCATATTCAATTCTAAGTTCTTCAAATGGAGTTAGTTTGCCTTCCTTATATAGATCCATAACTTTATAGATGCCCTTTGTTGCCCACATTTTAAAGCCTTGGTCTTTTTTGCCAGGAGAGAAGTTATCATTCCCCCATATTGGTGAAAAGCCAGAAAACAAAGTAGATTCACCAAGAAATGACTGTACATCGTGCCAGACATTAATTGTGTTTCTCACAAAGGGGTTATCAGTAAGTCGCTTCAGTTTTTTGACAGATGCAGAGTATAAATAAGTGTCAAGTCGCAGGCCTTTAGTGCAAAAACTTTCAATTTGTACCCATGGTAAGTAAGGTTCAGGCGAAAACCAATACAATGCAGCTCTAATTTGAGCAGCCCAGAAATACCACTGTAGATTGGGTAACCCTCCTCTCTCGTATGGCAGGTAAAGACGTGACAGTCTCAACCTTGACCTTCCGTTATTCCAAATAAACTTTGTAAATAGTTGCTTCATTTATTAAAAGAACTGTGGTGGTGGGGGTAAAGGGATCGATTGAAATAGATATAAAAACTTTGGTAATATATTCATCTTGATTACATTTATACGTCCCAATAGAGAGATTGGCATTGATGACCAACTATTCATGGATTCAGTTACTGTGGAAATCATAGGATCATAGTTACAGGCTACTAAATCTTTAATGGTTGGGGTAATGATGATACCAAGCTATTTAAATCCGTTTACTGCATTATTGAAAGGGTGGTTTATCACCGCATTTATTCGCTCAAGCTTATTCAAAAACATAATAGAGGATTTTGTTTTGTTTACTTTAAAGCCTGAAAAATTTCCGAATGTGTCAATTAATTTAATCAGATTAAGGATTGAGTTATTTAGGTCTGTTAGAAATAAAAGGGTGTCATCAGCATACATTACAATGCAATGTTCGGTATCCAATACTTTTATACCTGAAATTGAGGGGTGTGACCTCACCGCTATCACAAACGGTTCCATTGCCAAAACAAATAGCATTGGCGAGAGAGGGCACCCCTGACGGGTACCCCTTGTAAATTTGAAAGGAGATGATATTAAATAGTTGGTGGAGACCTCTGCCATTGGGTCAGTATAAAGTGTCTCAATCCATTTTCGAAAGTAGTTACCAAAGCCAAAGCGAGATAGCACATCCAATAAATACCTCCACTCCACTCTGTCGAATGCTTTTTCAGCATCTAAAGACAGAATGGCAGTGTCAGGGGTTCCCTCCCTCGCATGTATCAAATTCAACACCCTTCTGACATTATGGAAGTCTTGACGGTTTTTCACAAAACCATTCTGATCTGGATTGATCACAGTTGGAAGCACCGATTCCAGTCTTCTAGCCATTACTTTAGCGATAATCTTAGCATCTGTGTTAAGCAGTGAAATGGATCTATACGATGTGCAATTGGTAGGGGACTTATTGGGTTTCAAAATAAGTGTTATCAGCGTGCTCCTCAGGGAATCTGGGAGACAGCCCTGTTGAAAGGCCTCCTCATACATAGCTTAAAGAGGTTCAATTTATTTATCTTTAAATATATTTTAAATATCAACTGGTAGAGCATCAGGGCCTGCAGCTTTACCTCCCCTCATATTGGTAATAGCATCAGCGATTTCTGAGGCACCTAGTTTCCTATCCATATGTCCTTTAAGATCATCTGGTATGGAAGGAATACAAAGTAAGAATTCAGATTGTGTTTCCAAGTTTTCTGAGGATTCAGATGTATATAATATTTTATAGTAGATGGAAAAGGTATCATTAATTTCTGCTGATATTACTCCACTCTGAGTTTAAATTGCAGTAATTGCCCTGTCTGCATCCAATTTCTTAATTCGCCAGGCCAACAATCTCCCCGGTTTTTCACCTTGATCATAGTAACTCTGTTTGAGCCAGATTAAACTATTTTCTGCTTTCGATGTGGACAATTCCTCATATTGGGCTTTAAGTAACGTTAATTCTTGTTTTGCTTTTGTGGAGCCATCCAAAAAGGTCTCTCTTTCCAATTGTCTAACTTTGTGGTCAAGCTCGTTCATTTTTACTTTGAGTTTGTTTGTTTTTGAACTGGTATAAGATATGATCATGCCTCTGATGTACGCCTTAAAGGCCTCCCATCTGACAATAGCAGAGGTCTCATCCGTATTTGTGCTAAAAAATGACTCAATTTGTGCCTCTAAAAATTGCAGGAAATTCGAATCGGAAAGCCATCTGGGATGGAATCTCCATCTAGGAGTGCCTTTAACTACCCCTTGGGCTCTGTATACAAGTGAAGTGGGAGAGTGGTCTGACAGTAGTATGCTGTTATAGTTACATTCTATCACAGAGGAGAACATAGAGCTGGAAATCAGGAAATAATCTATACGTGAGTATGATTTAAATCGAGGAGAATAACAGGAGAATTCTAGCTTATCTGAGTTTAATCTCCTCCAGGGGTCACACAAGTTCAAATCCATCACATACTGTAATAGCTTCTTCCTTCTTTGTATATGAGAGGAGTCCACCCCAGTTGAACGGTCCATTTTAGGGTCTAAAGTGCAATTGAAATCGCCTGCTATAAGAGCCTTCCCTGGGAGAGAGGAAATTAATAAAAATACATTTTCAAAGAATTTGGGATTGTCATCATTCGGGCCATATATGTTAATCATGTTTATCTTTTCATTTATCAATGTACCCTGGACAATCAGGTACCTACCCCCTATGTCACGGATGACGTTGTCCACTTTAAAGGGTACCGAATTATGAATCAGGATCATCACCCCACGGGTGTGTGATAAGTAGGAGGCTGAAATTACTTGCCCTGGCCATCTCCTTTTTATCTTTACCACTCCATCTGCCAGTAAATGGGGTTCTTGGAGATATACAACTAATGATTTAATTTGTTTAACCCTACTGAGTACTTGCTTCATTTTAGCCAACTTCACCAAACCCCTAACATTCCAGGATGTAAACTTCAAATTTACATTAGAAGACATACAAAATAAAATCAAGTATGAACACTTTCAACCAGGCCATATATGTAATAGGAAGGAATGATGTAAACTGTAATCTCGTTCTTAACACAATTGGATTGTATGTCGTTATCCCACACTTCAAAATAAAATGTACATTTATAACCCCTAAAATAATCCCAGCACTGTCTCCCCAAATGAGACAGCGTACCTTCCCTGGTAACATTGAGAGCAAACTAGGCGCTCAACTGATCCACTAACAACGAGGATCAGTTACGATCTGACGAATCACACAATAAACAAACCCCCCGCTCACAATCGGCTCAATGCAATAAGCGAACAAAATATGCTTAGGCTATATGCGTATCTGTCTGGTGTGTGGGATTAAAGACCATGTCATCGTATAGTGACAATCAGGTGCAACACAGGAAAGCATTGTTACCGCGTGCATGAAACAGACAGTACCTTTCCTTGGTAGAAGCAAAGCACAGATCAAGTTGAATGTTCACGCCGTCTGCTGCCATTGAAGAGTTCAGTCACTGACAGTGGTTATCCCAGTGTAATCCCGCTAGCCGTGACCATCCTGCTAGGTTTCCAGTTCTTCAATGAACGACTCCACACCTGCAGGATCAGCAAACACGCGAGGTTTCCCTTCGTGGACTAGCCTGAGTTTAGCGGGTTAAATGATGCCGTATTCTATCTTTAGGTCCCATAGTTGTTGTTTCACACAGTCAAAGCGCTTTCTTTTCCTGTGCAGCTCAGTGGAGATGTCTTGAAAAAACATGACATGGTGGCCTTCATACATGATCTTACCATTCTTTCTAGCCGCTTGCATGACTCGGGTCTTGTCACAGAAGTTTAAAAACGTCATTATCATGACTCGCGGAGCAGAGGATTGTGGCGCACCTGGTAATCTATGTGCTCTTTCGATAACCAGCGGGGCAGGGAAGGTCTCGGGTCCTAGGACATCGGGTAGCCACTTTTCCAGAAAAGCAGCGGTATTGCCCTTTACAACTTTCTCCGGGAGATTCACCAGTCTGAGATTTGAACGGCGGCTCCTGTTTTCCAGGTCATCCACCTTAGAGGTGAGCTCAGACACCTGCTTCTCCAGTATCGTGATTTTGGTTTTCTCACCAGTAATATCATCCTCTATGTCACCAATAGGTTCCTCTGCTTGTTCCAGTCTCCCTGAAAAGTCTTTAAAGTCCGGCTTGATCTCATTTATTGCAGTCAGAACTCCGTTAAATTTGGAGCCGAAGTTGTTTTTCAGGGCTGCAATTGCCTCGAAGATCCCCGCTGTTCCAGAAGTTAGCATTCTAGCATCTTCCTCTGTTTCCTTGTGTCGGTCGGTCTTATTCTGAGCCTTTTTCTGGTGTCTGGTCGACATGTCTTAGATTACAGATACACTTAACTTAAGTTTGATAAAGAAGTGCGTTCGCTTTTAACTCAGGATAGTTAAATTTGGCCGATTCCCACGGAGAGCTCGAAATTGCGACCGTTCAGCTCCGTGCCATAGCCACTCCCCCTCCTACTCTGTTTCTGATTGGCTAGTAACATTGTTAGGTTGAGAACGAGAGCTGCGTTACTCGCAGATCATTGGTAGGTGAACTCTACTGAGCCGAACTTCATCATACGCATTCACAACAAATTCCCGTATGTATTTATTTTGTTTTATATATTTTCGGATCTGCACGAATTGCACAAGTCACCTAAATTAACGTTAAAAAAGCGGGAGTCTCCAAAAAGCATGTAAATCTTTAATTCCCTCTGCCATCAGGCTGGTAAACCTTGATAGCAGCCACGAGATGAAAACCCTCATGGTATTATTTATTGTATTGGTTCTTGTGTTGAACCACATTGTGGTTTATTCTCGTCATTCTGTCGGTGGCCTGTTCAAACATTCTCTGAATGTGAGCAACCCATCATAGTATGTCCTATCTACTTATAAATGATTGATCTATTGTTGTTCTTAAACGGTGTATTTGAACCTTTCCTGGCCCTCGGGTCTGTCTCTACCTATGAGGCCACATGAGGGCGCCAGTGTTCCAGTGAGCATCTCTGCTGGTCGGCCTGTCTGTCTGTTTGTGAACGTATGTAGGTCTGGGTTGACCCCAAAAACTGAATGAGCCTTTGGGATGAATAAAATCGTCTGAGTCTGAAGATCAGCTGGTCAAGACGGACCAGTTATTTATTATTAAAGTCTTGTAATGGTAGCTAATGATTTAAAAAGTGTTGTACACACCATAAAGATGGAGTCCAGGTCTGTTAGATTCTGCTGGTCTGGTTGATCTGTGTGAACCTCGGAGCTCTCCTGTTGAACTCTGTGACAGGACATATTACACAAGAAAACA
>NC_083612.1:461112-483612 GCF_963584025.1 Labrus mixtus | reverse complement strand
TCAACATCTGGACCGACATATCTATAGTTTAAACTGTTCTCTCTACAACATCTGGACCGACATATCTATAGTTTAACCTGTTCTCTCTTCAACATCTGGACCGACATATCTATAGTTTAAACTGTTCTCTCTTCAACATCTGGACCGACATATCTATAGTTTAACCTGTTCTCTCTACAACATCTGGACCGACATATCTATAGTTTAACCTGTTCTCTCTTCAACATCTGGACCGACATATCTATAGTTTAAACTGTTCTCTCTTCAACATCTGGACCGACATATCTATAGTTTAACCTGTTCTCTCTACAACATCTGGACCGACATATCTATAGTTTAACCTGTTCTCTCTTCAACATCTGGACCGACATATCTATAGTTTAACCTGTTCTCTCTTCAACATCTGGACCGACATATCTATAGTTTAACCTGTTCTCTCTTCAACATCTGGACCGACATATCTATAGTTTAACCTGTTCTCTCTTCAACATCTGGACCGACATATCTATAGTTTAACCTGTTCTCTCTACAACATCTGGACCGACATATCTATAGTTTAACCTGTTCTCTTTACAACATCTGGACCGACATATCTATAGTTTAACCTGTTCTCTCTACAACATCTGGACCGACATATCTATAGTTTCACCTGTATATATGCTATATATATGTATATAGTGTATATATACATATATATATGTATATATACATACATATATATACATGATAGTTCTGTAAGATTATTTTAAGAGCACTTGAGGTTTAATGAAACTTGAAGGTTGTAATCCTTTTTTTGCTTTTTTATTGTTGAAATCTTTGAAGATTAAGATGAACAACCCCCTCCCCACCGGATTGTTGATGGACGGTTTGCCTCCCCCCACCCCCTTGCTCCCTATCCCTCTTCCTGCATCTTATCTCATCTCTCCCCCTATCCCTTTCCAAGCCCGGCACAGTCTAGGCCTGTGAAGACTGTTTCATCATGAGCCGGGGATCCGGCCGAAGATTTCTGCCTTTTAATAAGACAGTTTTTTCTTACCACTGTAACTTTTGCTGCTTTGCTAAAGTGCTCATGATGGATAGACCGGATCTTTGTAACATAGCAATGAGTAAGGTCTTTTACCTGCTTTTTATAACATAACAATGAGTAAGGTCTTTTACCTGCTTTTCATAACATAGCAATGAGTAAGGTCTTTTACCTGCTTTTTATAACATAACAATGAGTAAGGTCTTTTACCTGCTTTTTATAACATAACAATGAGTAAGGTCTTTTACCTGCTTTTCATAACATAACAATGAGTAAGGTCTTTTACCTGCTTTTTATAACATAACAATGAGTACGGTCTTTTACCTGCTTTTCGTAACATAACAATGAGTAAGGTCTTTTACCTGCTTTTCGTAACATAACAATGAGTAAGGTCTTTTACCTGCTTTTCGTAACATAACAATGAGTAAGGACTTTTACCTGCTTTTCGTAACATAACAATAAGTAAGGTCTTTTACCTGCTTTTTGTAAAGTGTCTCGAGATAACACTTGTTATGAGTTGACGCTATACAAATAAATATTGACTGATTGATTGATATATCTAATTTCAGTACAGAGGCTAAGTTACACTCACAGTTCAGTGCAACCTTCATGTCTTTACTGTCTGTACCTTACTTCAGTATATTTGTTAATGTTACTTAAAATTCATCTGCTCCTGTGACGTCATTGAACAAATAAAAAACATCATAACTTTTACAGCAATTTTATTTTAAAAAATCACAAGTCGAAAGAACGCAGTGAGATCCTGTAGGGACTGGATTAGTCTTTCCGTCCCCCTCATGTCAACATGAAGAGAAGAACAATCATTCTGGATATCCAGTGTCAATATACATTTTTAGGTCCTGGATTATTTAGTTTCCCATGGCCCTCTCAGCCAAGCCGCAGCATTCAGCAGGACATATCAGTCTTTATTGACACATCACAAAGATCCATTACAGGATGAACATCCTGGACCGACCCAGCTGACTCACAATGGATTATTGACGCAGCTTCAAATAATCAACACAGGCCCAAAAGTACTTCACCTCCTTAGAGCAACATGCGTCATGTTTACACCTGAACAAGGTGCTTTATTGTGTTCATCTCCACAGCAGGCTCAGTGATGGGTGTGGACCACAAGGACTTATCTCTCACACAGACACATCTTTGTGTTTCATCTCGGAAGAGTCTGACATGAGAGTCACTCAGAGTGAATCAATAAAGATGGAAAAACTTTCTCTTTGTAGTAAGAAGGGTAGGGTTATTGGATTGACCTCCTCCTCTTGGGGGTCTGACATGAAGCCCTCAGCTGAGTGTAGTTCTCTTCGTTAAGATGGAGGGTATAAGTGCAGCAGCAAGCTTTGGGATGAACTCCCCTCACTCCAGCAGAAACAGGTACAGACACAATCTGTAATCACCAAGGTTTCAAAATCTGTCAGTAATAGTAGAAACGATCTCTCTGCTGTTAATAAAACAGTGAATGAAATTTGCAGTAGGTGTAAACATTTCCTCTAATTTCCCCATAGTCCCTGCACGCCGCATTCCATCAGCCTGCCACTCGAGTCAATGCTCCTGTTTCCACATCACGCGTCGCGGTACGTCTTTGGAGCGTGCCAGCTATTTTTGACGGAGCAAGCTGCAAGCACGCGTCAAACTGGACAGAATAGAATGACCCAGACAGGAAGTCAGACAAGGAAATGCACAAAGTGTCGATTTCAAAATAAAACAGAATATACAGATTCCTGGGCCCCCTTACTCGTACCTGGTTAACTCAGTTAGCTGGATCATTTCAGGATAACCTGACATCAGTCAGGCTTGTTCCGTGCCTCAAAGCAGGTTAAGCTAAATCACTATAGCAACAGATCAATAAATTTAAATCTGCTCCAGGGCAGGTTTATTTCAGTTAGTCAGATCTAAACACACCCCGCCCAAAAAAATAAAAGCAAATTCTTGTTTACAGTTTTTACCTTTTTGAATGATATAAACTGATTGTTTTGAAATAGGTGATTGAGGTGAGTGATTCCTTTTTGTTGCCATGATGGGAAGTAGATGGGGGTGTTGCGTAGCTGGAAGTCTGGGTTATGCCATATTGGGGTGTATCTACATGGTGATAGTGATGACTTGGTGATATTATGAGTTTTCCACCAGGCTGTCAGAGTTGAGGATATGGTGATGGTTTTGTGGTAGTCCAGTTTTTTAATTGACTGTGGTAGGAAGGGAAGGTCTGCAATTGAAGTGGTTTTACATTGTTTTTGTTCCAGTTCTAGCCATTGGTTGTTGTATTTTTCTTTTTGCGTCCGTTTGAATATTATGGGTTAGGGTTATAATTGATTTGACAGATGGTAGTAGAGAAAGTTTGGTGCTTCGAGGCCGCCCTGTGACTTGTGGTTTTGTAATGTTTTTAATGAAATTCTAGCTTTTTTGTTTTTCCAGTAAAATTGTGATGATAAAGAATCTATTGTTTTAAACCATTTGTCAGTGGGAGTGATGGGGAGCATTGAGAATAAATAATTCATCTGTGGTAAGGTTTTCATTTTAACTGTGGCGATTTGTCCAATGAGAGTGAGTGGTAGTTTGGTCCAGCGCTTAAAGTCATCCTCTATTTTTTTTTAGCAGGGGGGTGTAATTAAGGTGAAATAATTCTGACAGCCTGGTGGAAATGTTAATGCCTAGGTATTTTATATTGCCAGTGTTAAATGGGAGGGTGAGATCTTGGGCTGCAGAATCCCAGGCTCCTTCTGATATTGGCAGGATGGTTGATTTATTCCAGTTTATGGTAGAGTGAGAGACGGAAGAAAAATGATGTGATGTGTACAGTGTTCTTACCCAGTGGATGAACGACTCTTCAAAACCAAACTTGCATAAGGCGCTGAATAAGAATGTCCAGTTAACTTTATCAAAGGCCTTTTCTGCATCCAATGAGACGATCATAGTTTTGTCCTGTTTTTGTTGTGATATGTGGATTAAGTTGAAAAGCCTGCGGATGTTGTCTGAGGCGTGTCTGTTTTTGATAAAACCAGTTTAGTCAGGGTGGATTATCATTGGAATGACTGTCTCTATTCTTGTTGTTAGTGTTTTTGTAATAATTTTTAGATCAGTGTTGATAAGTGAGAGGGGGCGGTAGCTGGAGGGGTGGGTTGGGTCCTTATTGGGATTCAAAAGTAGTGTCATTACAGCAGTGTTCATGTGGTGGGTATGTTGGAGGTTGCTTTAATTTCTGTAGTTACTCTATGGAATAGTGGTGATAATATGTCCCAAAAGTGTTTGTAGAATTCTGCAGGAAGTCCGTCTGGTCCAGGAGATTTATTGCTTGGCATTTTATGTAGGGCTTTGTGTAGTTCTTCAGTGGTGATGGGTGTATCTAAAATGTTGGCTTGTTCTGATGGCAGGGTTGGTAGTTCTAGGTTATTTAGAAAGGTGTCTATTTCTGATTGGTTGGGTTCATGATCGGGGGAGTACAGGTTGCTGTAAAATTTATAAAATACTTTTTTGATTTTTGTGTCTTGATCATTTTCATGTTTTTGTTGCTGTTTTTTCTTGTGTGATAAATATGATATTATTATTCCTCTTATTACTGTTTTGCCTGTTTCCCATAATAGTGATGGTGAAATGTTTGGAGAGTCGTTCATCTCCAGAAAGAATGCCCACTCTCTCCTAATCAATGACATAAAATCAGGGTCCTGTAGAAGTGGCGTATTAAAGCGCCATCTTGTGGGCGGCTTGATGTGTGATTTGATGTTTATTGACAGGGAGACTGGAATGTGATCCCTGATTATGATGGGATGAATTTTATTTTCTCTAATGTGTCGGGAGAGTGAATTACTTATGAGGAAGAAATCTATTCTGGAGGAGATTGGTGGAGGGGTGAAAAGTATGAATATTCTCTGGATGATGGATTTCTCATTCTCCAACTATCACCAAGTCCAAGATCCTTCATGTATTGCTTAATTATTTCAGTGGAGTGCCAGATTCTTGAGTTAGCGGGGGTGCTGGAGCGGCCTCCTCACCTATGGTCTTGAAGTTTTCAAATTCTTCTATGATGGTTTGCTCTTCAAGTTGTGTAAAAAAGTTTTGCTTTCCTTTAAATAGCCATTGATTATGATAGAGAGAATCAGGATTTCTGTGATCCACACTGCTCCCTTTTCATGTAGAACAGGCATGCACAAGTATTCTGATCATTCATATCTGGTTCCAATTAACGATACTGATTAACGTGATTCAGCCGTGGAGGAACAGACTTAGCCAGCCTTCAATCATCACGTTAATTGAATCAGGCAAATAGGACATTAGTTCTGATTATTTAAACCAAATACCAGGAATGGGGCTCAGATCGTATGTTTCATCACTTCATCAACATTACATCAAAACAGGCAACAAAGTAACATGTTGATGGCATGTTCTCTTTATTCCTGTGACATTCTAGTTCTCCTGTGATCTTGTAGTTCTCCTGTGATCTTGTAGTTCTCCCTTCATCTCGTAGTTCCCCCGTCATCTTGTAGTTCTCCCGTCATCTTGTAGTTCTCCCGTCATCTTGTAGTTCCCCCGTCATCTTGTAGTTCCCCCGTCATCTTGTAGTTCTCCCGTCATCTTGTAGTTCTCCCGTCATCTTGTAGTTCTCCCTTCATCTTGTAGTTCCCCCGTCATCTTGTAGTTCTCCCTTCATCTCGTAGTTCCCCCGTCATCTTGTAGTTCTCCCTTCATCTTGTAGTTCTCCCGTCATCTTGTAGTTCTCCCTTCATCTTGTAGTTCTCCCTTCATCTCGTAGTTCCCCCGTCATCTTGTAGTTCTCCCTTCATCTCGTAGTTCCCCCGTCATCTTGTAGTTCTCCCTTCATCTTGTAGTTCCCCCGTCATCTTGTAGTTCCCCCGTCATCTTGTAGTTCTCCCTTCATCTTGTAGTTCCCCCGTTATCTTGTAGTTCTCCCGTCATCTTGTAGTTCCCCCGTCATCTCGTAGTTCTCCCTTCATCTCGTAGTTCCCCCGTCATCTTGTAGTTCTCCCTTCATCTCGTAGTTCCCCCGTCATCTTGTAGTTCTCCCGTCATCTCGTAGTTCCCCCGTCATCTTGTAGTTCTCCCTTCATCTCGTAGTTCCCCCGTCATCTTGTAGTTCTCCCTTCATCTTGTAGTTCCCCCGTCATCTTGTAGTTCCCCCGTCATCTTGTAGTTCTCCCTTCATCTCGTAGTTCTCCCGTCATCTTGTAGTTCTCCCGTCATCTTGTAGTTCTCCCTTCATCTTGTAGTTCCCCCGTTATCTTGTAGTTCTCCCTTCATCTTGTAGTTCCCCCGTCATCTTGTAGTTCTCCCTTCATCTCGTAGTTCCCCCGTCATCTTGTAGTTCTCCCTTCATCTCGTAGTTCCCCCGTCATCTTGTAGTTCTCCCTTCATCTTGTAGTTCCCCCGTCATCTTGTAGTTCTCCCTTCATCTCGTAGTTCCCCCGTCATCTTGTAGTTCTCCCTTCATCTTGTAGTTCTCCCGTCATCTTGTAGTTCTCCCTTCATCTCGTAGTTCCCCCGTCATCTTGTAGTTCTCCCTTCATCTCGTAGTTCCCCCGTCATCTTGTAGTTCTCCCTTCATCTCGTAGTTCCCCCGTCATCTTGTAGTTCTCCCGTCATCTTGTAGTTCCCCCGTCATCTTGTAGTTCTCCCTTCATCTTGTAGTTCCCCCGTCATCTCGTAGTTCTCTGTGTTCTTGTAGTTCCCCCGTCATCTTGTAGTTCTCCCTTCATCTCGTAGTTCCCCCGTCATCTTGTAGTTCTCCCTTCATCTTGTAGTTCTCCCTTCATCTTGTAGTTCCCCCGTCATCTTGTAGTTCCCCCGTCATCTTGTAGTTCTCCCTTCATCTTGTAGTTCTCCCGTCATCTTGTAGTTCTCCCTTCATCTTGTAGTTCCCCCGTCATCTTGTAGTTCCCCCGTCATCTTGTAGTTCTCCCTTCATCTCGTAGTTCTCCCGTCATCTTGTAGTTCTCCCTTCATCTTGTAGTTCTCCCGTCATCTCGTAGTTCCCCCGTCATCTTGTAGTTCTCCCTTCATCTCGTAGTTCTCCCGTCATCTTGTAGTTCTCCCTTCATCTTGTAGTTCTCCCGTCATCTTGTAGTTCTCCCTTCATCTTGTAGTTCCCCCGTCATCTTGTAGTTCCCCCGTCATCTTGTAGTTCTCCCTTCATCTCGTAGTTCCCCCGTCATCTTGTAGTTCCCCCGTCATCTTGTAGTTCTCCCTTCATCTCGTAGTTCTCCCGTCATCTTGTAGTTCCCCCGTCATCTTGTAGTTCTCCCTTCATCTTGTAGTTCCCCCGTCATCTTGTAGTTCTCCCTTCATCTTGTAGTTCCCCCGTCATCTTGTAGTTCTCCCGTCATCTTGTAGTTCTCCCGTCATCTCGTAGTTCTCCCTTCATCTTGTAGTTCCCCCGTCATCTTGTAGTTCTCCCGTCATCTTGTAGTTCTCCCGTCATCTTGTAGTTCTCCCTTCATCTTGTAGTTCCCCCGTCATCTTGTAGTTCCCCCGTCATCTCGTAGTTCTCCCGTCATCTCGTAGTTCTCCCGTCATCTTGTAGTTCTCCCTTCATCTCGTAGTTCTCCCTTCATCTTGTAGTTCTCCCTTCATCTCGTAGTTCTCCCTTCATCTCGTAGTTCTCCCTTCATCTTGTAGTTCCCCCGTCATCTCGTAGTTCTCCCGTCATCTTGTAGTTCTCCCGTCATCTTGTAGTTCCCCCGTCATCTTGTAGTTCCCCCGTCATCTCGTAGTTCTCCCGTCATCTTGTAGTTCTCCCTTCATCTTGTAGTTCTCCCTTCATCTCGTAGTTCCCCCGTCATCTTGTAGTTCCCCCGTCATCTTGTAGTTCTCCCTTCATCTCGTAGTTCTCTGTGTTCTTGTAGTTCTCCTGGGATCTCGTAGTTCTCCCGTCATCTTGTAGTTCTCCCTTCATCTTGTAGTTCTCCCGTCATCTCGTAGTTCCCCCGTCATCTTGTAGTTCTCCCGTCATCTTGTAGTTCTCCCGTCATCTTGTAGTTCTCCCTTCATCTTGTAGTTCTCCCGTCATCTTGTAGTTCTCCCTTCATCTCGTAGTTCTCCCGTCATCTCGTAGTTCTCCCTTCATCTTGTAGTTCTCCCGTCATCTTGTAGTTCTCCCGTCATCTTGAAGTTCTCCCGTCATCTCGTAGTTCCCCCGTCATCTTGTAGTTCTCCTGGGATCTCGTAGTTCTCCCGTCATCTTGTAGTTCTCCCGTCATCTTGAAGTTCTCCCGTCATCTTGTAGTTCTCCCGTCATCTTGTAGTTCTCCCTTCATCTTGTAGTTCTCCCGTCATCTCGTAGTTCTCCCGTCATCTTGTAGTTCTCCCTTCATCTCGTAGTTCCCCCGTCATCTTGTAGTTCTCCCTTCATCTCGTAGTTCCCCCGTCATCTCGTAGTTCTCCCTTCATCTTGTAGTTCCCCCGTCATCTCGTAGTTCCCCCGTCATCTTGTAGTTCCCCCGTCATCTTGTAGTTCTCCCTTCATCTCGTAGTTCCCCCGTCATCTTGTAGTTCTCCCTTCATCTTGTAGTTCTCCCGTCATCTTGTAGTTCTCCCGTCATCTTGTAGTTCTCCCTTCATCTTGTAGTTCTCCCGTCATCTTGTAGTTCTCCCTTCATCTCGTAGTTCTCCCGTCATCTTGTAGTTCTCCCTTCATCTTGTAGTTCCCCCTTCATCTTGTAGTTCTCCCTTCATCTTGTAGTTCTCCCTTCATCTCGTAGTTCTCCCGTCATCTTGTAGTTCTCCCGTCATCTTGTAGTTCTCCCGTCATCTTGTAGTTCTCCCGTGATCTTGTAGTTCTCCCGTCATCTTGTAGTTCTCCCGTCATCTTGTAGTTCTCCTGTGATCTTGTGAACCCCTGTGCAAAGCTGTTCATGGCTGTGTGGGGAAGGGCGACTGTTATCGGAAGGAGCAAAACTGTGGCGCTGACGGAACGCAGCACACAAGGACAATGTGGAAATTACAGGTTAGTGTGGAATCTAATCTAATGTGTGTGTGTGTGTGTGTGTGTGTGTGTGTGTGTGTGTGTGTGGTTTTAATAAAGGGTTGAGCAGACCCCACTTTTGTTTGAGGCCAATTTCTTTAGTTCATCTACCGTCTTTTAGTAGAATTAGTGGGTGGCTGTGGAGACTTATAACTCCACTCCACCTTTTAGAACCCCAAAGGCCTTATTTTTGTTGTTTTGTGAAGGTGCAATTTTCTTTTTGTTAGTTTCCCTGTCCGTGACCTCTGTCCTTCCATTCAGATTTGCGACCTGCTGAAATGTCACACTTGTCAAAATTCTTATCATTTCATATAAGCTGTAAACAGCATTCCCACTATTGTTATCCAAATCATTATTATTTTTCCTCCAGTTCCGTACGTTTTTCGCCGCGCTTCTCCTCTTCAACCGTTTGTGCTACTTCCACCATTGTAACATTGTAGCTCGGAGGTGGAGATTGGGTTCAATGGTGGCTATTGGACTCGGAGGTGGAGATTGGGCCCAGAAATGGGGATTAGGCTCCAAGGGGAAGATTGGGCTTGAAGGAGGAAAAGGTGGATCAGAGGGGAGGATTGGGCCCATAGATGGAGACTGGTCTCAGAGGGGAGGGGGGGTTGTTATCTTCAGTAAGGCTTGATAGAGACTCTGATTCTCTCTCAGTTGGGCCTGCTGCAGCCACCTCAGCCTCACCTTTGTTTGGTTTGCTGCACTCATCCCAAACATCACACCACAGGCTTGACTGACTCCTCTCTAGCCATTTTCACATCTGCACTAATGAAAATATCTAAATAATTTTAGGAGGACTGCTCCGGATATTCTCCTCAGCTGGCTGTTCACATATGCACCTCACAGCGGGAGAGAATTAGGCAGACAGGAGGGGGGGCCGGGGTTCTCCTGAGATCAGACATGATGTGGAAGTGACGTACAAAGCATCAGAGTCCTCTATACGACGCTCTAATAATGATTCATGCATTTACTCTCTTTAGGTTGAGAAGTTAATGGGATTGTCTTCATGAATCTTATCAAAGAGATTTATATTAAGTGCTTGTGGAAAAACTAGAAAATTAAAAGGAAAGATGTTCTCAAAAAAGTTCATGAGCTACCATTCAGATATAAATAAAGCAGTTGAGGTTTGATTTCATGTTATACGAATGAAATGTTGTTTACTAAGCAGGAGTGAAACTGTAACCATTTATCAAACACAGGCCGCTCATTCTGACTCATTAAATAAAGCTTAATACTGCAAATATTTACAGAAGCATATTGCATTCACATAAGAAAATTTAAAAAAACTCCTCCATTTTAATGACTTAAAAAATTATCTTGTAATTACAAGTTACAAGGTGATAATTTTCTGGGCACAACAAGTTCAAGTTAGTTCAAGTTATCTTTATTAGTCAAATACACAACATAACAGGCAAAGCAGTCATAGCTGGCAATGACATTTTTGGGGCAGGATATTAGGGTTTAGGAGTTCAAGGGGCTTGTGGAGTTCAAGAGTCTTGTGGTGCTCGGAAAGAAGCTGTTCTTGAGCCTGGTGGTTCTTGTCCTGATGCTCCGATACCGTCTGCCTGACAGTAGCAGAGTGAACAGTTTCTGGCTAGGGTGGCTGTGGTCCCTGAGAATGGTCTGTGCTTTTCTCCAACATCTCCGAGTATAGAGGTCCTGTATGGATGGCAGATCAGACCTGGTGATGTGCTGTGCAGTTTTCACGACCCTCTGCAGAGCTTTGCGGTCGCGGTCGTTGCAATTTCCATACCAGGTGGTGATGCAGCCAGTCAGGATACTCTCGATGGTGCATCAGTAAAAGTTGCAGAGTATCCTGGAGTCCATACCGAACCTCTTCAGTGTGCGGAGGAAGAAGATGTCTCGCTGCCTTAACAACAACGTCAGTGTGGTGTGACCAGGACAGGTCCTCAGTGATGTGTACCCCAAGGAACCTGAAGCTACTGACTCTCTCTACTGCAGCCCCATCTCTGTAGATGGGGGCGTGCTCTCCTCCCTGCAGTTTCCTATAGTCCACTATGAGCTCCTTTGTTTTGCTGACGTTGAGATGGAGGTTGTTGTCATGGCACCATGTTGACAAGGCCCTCACCTCCTCCCTGTAGGCTGTCTCGTCGTTGTCAGAGATCAGGCCGATGACTGTGGTGTCGTCAGCAAACTTAATTATTGTATTTGAGCTGTGTGGGGCCACGCAGTCGTGCGTGAACAGTGAGTACAGGAGGGGGCTGCCCTGCGGTGCTCCAGTACTGAGAGTCAGAGTGGAGGAGGTGTTGTTGCCCATCCTCACAGCCTGGGGTCTGCCCACCTCCCTTGGTTTTCCCCAATTCCAACGTTCTGTCCTGCCGGAAGATTAAGCGCCCGGCTGGGGCTACTGCGTAGTCAGGAATCAATGGGTCTAGCCAAGTTTCAGTAAATACCATGGCGTTGGAGTCCTTTATGTCCCGTTGAAAAGCCATTCTACTTCGGAGTTCATCCAGTTTATTATCCAGCGACTGGACAGCGTAGCCTCAGAAGCAATCCATTGAGATATTGTATTCTAGTCTCTCTATTCAGTGTCCACGTTGTCTCTTTAGTGTCCATGTTCTCTCTTGAGTGTTCACATTGTCTCTTGAGTGTCCACATTGTCTCTTCAGTGTCCACATTGTCTCTTGAGTGTCCACATTGTCTCTTCAGGGTTAGGGTTGTCTCTAGAGTGTCCACATTGTCTCTTGAGTGTCCACATTGTCTCTTTAGTGTACACATTGTCTCTTGAGTGTCCACATTGTCTCTTTAGTGTACACATTGTCTCTTGAGTGTACACATTGTCTCTTTAGTGTCCACATTGTCTCTTGAGTGTACACATTGTCTCTTGAGTGTCCACATTGTCTCTTTAGTGTACACATTGTCTCTTGAGTGTCCACATTGTCTCTTTAGTGTACACATTGTCTCTTGAGTGTCCACATTGTCTCTTTAGTGTACACATTGTCTCTTTAGTGTACACATTGTCTCTTGAGTGTCCACATTGTCTCTTTAGTGTACACATTGTCTCTTTAGTGTACACATTGTCTCTTGAGTGTCCACATTGTCTCTTTAGTATACACATTGTCTCTTCAGTGTCCACATTGTCTCTTGAGTGTCCACATTGTCTCTTTAGTGTCCACATTGTCTCTTCAGTGTTCACGTTGTCTCTTGAGTGTCCACATTGTCTCTTCAATGTCCATGTTGTCTCTTGAGTGTCCATATTGTCTCTTCAATGTCCATGTTGTCTCTTGAGTGTCCACATTGTCTCTTCAGTGTCCACATTGTCTCTTTAGTGTCCACATTGACTCTTGAGTGTCCACATTGTCTCTTCAATGTCCACATTGTCTCTTGAGTGTCCACATTGTCTCTTTAGTGTCTACATTGTCTCTTGAGTGTCCACATTGTCTCTTCAGTGTCTACATTGTCTCTTCAATGTCCATGATTTCTCTTTAGTGTCCAAGTTGTATCTTTGGTGTCCAAGTTGTCTCTTGAGTGTCCACATTTTCTTTTGAGTGTCCATGTTCTCTCTTGAGTGTCCACATTGTCTCTTCAGTGTCCACATTGTCTCTCGAGTGTCCATGTTGTCTCCTGAGTGTCATTGTTGTCTCCTGAGTGTACACATTGTCTCTTCATTTACTTGGAATTACAGGGACTGCTTTAAGTTGGTTTGAATCCTACTTATCAAATCGATCTCAGTTTGTACATGTTAATGATGAGTCCTCTATGCACACCAAAGTTAGCCATGGAGTCCCACAAGGTTCAGTGCTTGGACCGATTCTCTTTACATTATATATGCTTCCTCTGTGAAATATTATGAGTAAACACTCCATCAATTTCCGTTGTTATGCAGATGATACTCAGCTTTACATATCAATGAAGATAACAAGATATGTCCTTTAACTCTAACTTCAAACAAATTTTACAGACAGCCCATTTCCACCTAATATATCGAAGATCAGGGATATCCTGTCACAAAACCATGCAGAAAAGCTAGTTCATGCATTTGTTACCTCCAGGTTGGATTATTGTAATTCTCTTTTGTCAGGGTGCTCTGGTAAGTCTCTAGCTACATCGGCCTGTAGTTCATCTTTCTTGACATACGGTTGAGCGAGGACGCTGGCGTGTATGTCACTGCTTTGCGATCTGTGACACAAATCGTGTTTCTTTTGTGCTATCTATGCTTCTCCCTACTACTTATCCGCTGCTAACAGTCTGCAAACAGATCGACTTTGCTGCTTCTTTCAGCTTGTGTAAACCGACAGCTACTCACCATCTCTGACGATCATCTGTTAGCGCTCACAGCTCCATCAGTGTGAGAGTGCAGCTCCATCAGAGTGAGAGTGCAGCTCCATCAGTGTGAGAGTGCAGCTCCATCAGAGTGAGAGTGCAGCTCCATCAGTGTTAGAGTGCAGCTCCATCAGTGTGAGAGTGCAGCTCCATCAGAGTGAGAGTGCAGCTCCATCAGTGTTAGAGTGCAGCTCCATCAGTGTGAGAGTGCAGCTCCATCAGTGTTAGAGTGCAGCTCCATCAGAGTGAGAGTGCAGCTCCATCAGTGTGAGAGTGCAGCTCCATCAGCATTAGAGTGCAGCTCCATCAGTGTGAGAGTGCAGCTCCATCAGTGTTAGAGTGCAGCTCCATCAGTGTGAGAGTGCAGCTCCATCAGAGTGCAGCTCCATCAGTGTTAGAGTGCAGCTCCATCAGAGTGAGAGTGCAGCTCCATCAGTGTGAGAGTGCAGCTCCATCAGAGTGAGAGTGCAGCTCCATCAGTGTTAGAGTGCAGCTCCATCAGTGTGAGAGTGCAGCTCCATCAGAGTGAGAGTGCAGCTCCATCAGTGTTAGAGTGCAGCTCCATCAGTGTGAGAGTGCAGCTCCATCAGTGTTAGAGTGCAGCTCCATCAGAGTGAGAGTGCAGCTCCATCAGTGTGAGAGTGCAGCTCCATCAGCATTAGAGTGCAGCTCCATCAGTGTGAGAGTGCAGCTCCATCAGTGTTAGAGTGCAGCTCCATCAGTGTGAGAGTGCAGCTCCATCAGAGTGCAGATCCATCAGTGTTAGAGTGCAGCTCCATCAGAGTGAGAGTGCAGCTCCATCAGCATTAGAGTGCAGCTCCATCAGTGTGAGAGTGCAGCTCCATCAGTGTGAGAGTGCAGCTCCATCAGTGTGAGAGTGCAGCTCCATCAGCATCAGAGTGCAGCTCCATCAGTGTTAGAGTGCAGCTCCATCAGTGTGAGAGTGCAGCTCCATCAGCATTAGAGTGCAGCTCCATCAGTGTGAGAGTGCAGCTCCATCAGCATTAGAGTGCAGCTCCATCAGTGTGAGAGTGCAGCTCCATCAGAGTGAGAGTGCAGCTCCATCAGTGTTAGAGTACAGCTCCATCAGTGTGAGAGTGCAGCTCCATCAGAGTGAGAGTGCAGCTCCATCAGTGTGAGAGTGCAGCTCCATCAGTGTTAGAGTGCAGCTTCATCAGTGTGAGAGTGCAGCTCCATCAGTGTGAGAGTGCAGCTCCATCAGAGTGAGAGTGCAGCTCCATCAGTGTTAGAGTGCAGCTCCATCAGTGTGAGAGTGCAGCTCCATCAGAGTGAGAGTGCAGCTCCATCAGTGTTAGAGTGCAGCTCCATCAGTGTGAGAGTGCAGCTCCATCAGTGTTAGAGTGCAGCTCCATCAGAGTGAGAGTGCAGCTCCATCAGTGTGAGAGTGCAGCTCCATCAGCATTAGAGTGCAGCTCCATCAGTGTGAGAGTGCAGCTCCATCAGTGTTAGAGTGCAGCTCCATCAGTGTGAGAGTGCAGCTCCATCAGAGTGCAGCTCCATCAGTGTTAGAGTGCAGCTCCATCAGAGTGAGAGTGCAGCTCCATCAGCATTAGAGTGCAGCTCCATCAGTGTGAGAGTGCAGCTCCATCAGTGTGAGAGTGCAGCTCCATCAGCATCAGAGTGCAGCTCCATCAGTGTTAGAGTGCAGCTCCATCAGTGTGAGAGTGCAGCTCCATCAGCATTAGAGTGCAGCTCCATCAGTGTGAGAGTGCAGCTCCATCAGCATTAGAGTGCAGCTCCATCAGTGTGAGAGTGCAGCTCCATCAGAGTGAGAGTGCAGCTCCATCAGTGTTAGAGTGCAGCTCCATCAGTGTGAGAGTGCAGCTCCATCAGAGTGAGAGTGCAGTTCCATCAGAGTGCAGCTCCATCAGAGTGAGAGTGCAACTCCATCAGTGTTAGAGTGCAGCTCCATCAGTGTGAGAGTGCAGCTCCATCAGAGTGAGAGTGCAGCTCCATCAGAGTGAGAGTGCAGTTCCATCAGAGTGCAGCTCCATCAGAGTGAGAGTGCAACTCCATCAGTGTTAGAGTGCAGCTCCATCAGTGTTAGAGTGCGGCTCCATCAGAGTGAGAGTGCAGCTCCATTAGTGTGAGAGTGCAACTCCATCAGTGTGAGAGTGCAGCTCCATCAGCATTAGAGTGCAGCTCCATCAGCATTAGAGTGCAACTCCATCAGTGTGAGAGTGCAGCTCCATCAGTGTGAGAGTGCAGCTCCATCAGCATTAGAGTGCAGCTCCATCAGTGTGAGAGTGCAGCTCCATCAGAGTGAGAGTGCAGCTCCATCAGTGTTAGAGTGCAGCTCCATCAGTGTGAGAGTGCAGCTCCATCAGAGTGAGAGTGCAGTTCCATCAGAGTGCAGCTCCATCAGAGTGAGAGTGCAGCTCCATCAGTGTTAGAGTGCAGCTCCATCAGAGTGAGAGTGCAGCTCCATCAGAGTGAGAGTGCAGTTCCATCAGAGTGAGAGTGCAGCTCCATCAGTGTTAGAGTGCAGCTCTATCAGTGTGAGAGTGTACCATCAGAGTGAGAGTGCAGCTCCATCAGTGTTAGAGTGCAGCTCCATCAGAGTGAGAGTGCAGCTCCATCAGAGTGAGAGTGCAGTTCCATCAGTGTGAGAGTGCAGCTCCATCAGAGTGAGAGTGCAGCTCCATCAGAGTGAGAGTGCAGCTCCATCAGAGTGAGAGTGCAGCTCCATCAGTGTTAGACTGCAGCTCCATCAGAGTGAGAGTGCAGCTCCATCAGAGTGAGAGTGCAGCTCCATCAGTGTGAGAGTGCAGCTCCATCAGTGTGAGAGTGCAGCTCCATCAGTGTTAGAGTGCAGCTCTATCAGAGTGAGAGTGCAGCTCCATCAGTGTTAGAGTGCAGCTCCATCAGTGTGAGAGTGCAGCTCCATCAGAGTGAGAGTGCAGCTCCATCAGTGTGAGAGTGTACCATCAGAGTGAGAGTGCAGCTCCATCAGAGTGAGAGTGCAGCTCCATCAGTGTGAGAGTGCAGCTCCATCAGTGTGAGAGTGTACCATCAGAGTGAGAGTGCAGCTCCATCAGTGTGAGAGTGCAGCTCCATCAGAGTGAGAGTGCAGCTCCATCAGAGTGAGAGTGCAGCTCCATCAGAGTGAGAGTGCAGCTCCATCAGAGTGAGAGTGCAGCTCCATCAGTGTGAGAGTGCAGCTCCATCAGAGTGAGAGTGCAGCTCCATCAGCATTAGAGTGCAGCTCCATTAGCATTAGAGTGCAGCTCCATCAGTGTGAGAGTGCAGCTCCATTAGTGTGAGAGTGCAACTCCATCAGTGTGAGAGTGCAGCTCCATCAGCATTAGAGTGCAGCTCCATCAGCATTAGAGTGCAACTCCATCAGTGTGAGAGTGCAGCTCCATCAGTGTGAGAGTGCAGCTCCATCAGCATTAGAGTGCAGCTCCATCAGTGTGAGAGTGCAGCTCCATCAGAGTGAGAGTGCAGCTCCATCAGAGTGAGAGTGCAGCTCCATCAGCATTAGAGTGCAGCTCCATCAGTGTGAGAGTGCAGCTCCATCAGAGTGAGAGTGCAGCTCCATCAGTGTGAGAGTGTCCATCAGAGGAAATATGCAGATATCGTCTCTCCACAGTCTCACACTGAATAAGAGCTAACTGTGTTTGTGTCTGAAGATCATCAGAGTTATATAATTTGTAACTGCACAGTTTAAGGAGACATTAGAGACTGTGATCTATTTTTAGTGAAATCCGTCTGTCTCAGTGTTTGTCCTTCAACACATTGACACATTTCCAGCACCTTCACTTAACATGACAGAACACACATACATGAGAGGCCTGCAGGGGAACAAGCTGCTGGGTACACTGAAAGAGGTGATGACATGTTTACTGAACAAACAAATAGTAACTGCGAACACTCTCAGGTATTTATTTAAGCCTCTCTTACCTGTACAGGTGGAGCAGCTCCACCCTCACTCTCAGGATATAAAAGGACACATCGTGCAGGTGAGTCGCTCAGAGAAGGTCAGTCCTCCGGTTCAACATGGGGACCAAAGAACTACGATCCACGTTATGGCTCGTCTATGTGGCGCTGCTCGTCTGCTCCCTGACCGAGGATGGTGAGCCTCTCACACATACACACAGACACACACACACACTCACACTCACTCACACTCACAAGTACACACACACACACACACACACACACACACACACACACACACACACACTCACACTCACACTCACAAGTACACGCATATACACACACACACACACTGACACACACACACACACACACACACACACACACACACTCACACTCACACTCACAAGTACACGCATATACACACACACACACACAGACACACACACACACTCACACTCACTCACACTCACAAGTACACACACACACACACACACACACACACACACACACACACACACACTCACACTCACACTCACAAGTACACGCATATACACACACACACACACTGACACACACACACACACACACAGCGTTTCATACGGGAATGAAACGAAAAATGACGTTGCTCTTTACTGTACTGTGTTTGTTAATTTTGTGCGGCACAGGACGAAGCCCCCACGGGCACGGGACCGACAACTCCTGTGCAGTACTCATAAACTCTATATGCAACATACCGGGGAACGTGTGCATCTGGCTGTGCGCTGGTTAAATCGTTACCCCTACACCCTTTCTTTTCATCTGACACTGTGGTCTTGTCCCGTCTCACCAGTATAATGGCTTTGCAAGACAATTTAACCATTTCCATAAACTGTGCTTGTGATTTTGTACTGGAGGACTCTAAGAAAGATATCTCCTCCAAATCCCTTAAACAGAGGTGTCTTATTGTTCTGTTGCTGCTGATTTCAGGGAATGTGCAACCCAATCCAGGTCCAGATTCTGCTATAAATTTTAACACTCCTGCCGACTTTAAATCAAGGTCTGGTCTTGGTTTCATCCATCTGAATGTACGCAGTTTAATAGCTAAAATGGACATAATTCGTATCTGGGCGAACTCAACAGATGCTTTTGTAATTGTTCTATCTGAAACTTGGTTGAGTAAATCTGTTCTGAACAAGGATATTAGTATCGATGGTTATAATATATTTAGGACTGACCGGCCCAAAAGGGGAGGGGGTATTGCAATTTATATAAAAAGCAAGTTTCATGCAAATGTGCTTCTCTCCAAGTCAGAGAGTAAGCAGTTTGAATTGTTGGCTCTTGATCTTGAGATATCGAAATCTCTCCATATAACTGTTGTTGGTTGCTATGGGACACCTTCAGCTGTCAGCAGTGCACTATCCACCCTGATGCAGCTTTTAACAGAATTGAAGTTTAATGAAATTGTCATTATTGGAGAGTTTAACTGTAACTGGTTAAAACCAGTATCTGATGATTTTAAAGCTTACTGTGACTTGCTAAACCTCTTTCAAATTGTCGATAGCCCCACTAGACCCAATCTTAAATGTCCAGAAAAATCATCTCTAATAGATTTTATTCTAACAAACACTCCTCATAAATACACAACCGACATTAGTGACCATTGTGTTATTGCCTCAGTGAGAAATACAAAAATCCCCAAAACCAAGCCACGCATCATTATAAAGCGTGACATGAAACATTTTAATGAACAAGGGTTTTTTCATGACTTGTTTAATTTTGACTGGCAGAAAATGCATCATATTCCTGATGTTGAAAGTGCATGGAAATTATTTTATGATGGTTTCACAAAAGTTGTGGACAAGCATGCTCCCCTCAGAAAGTACAGAGTTAAAGGCCAAAATAATGTATGGTTCACTCCAGAGTTATCTAACTCACTTCATGAGCGAAATATAGCATGGGCAAAAGCCAGGAGATCAGGTCTGGATTCGGACTGGCTGCTTTACAGGCAGATGCGCAATGCTCTCACAGTTGCAATTAGGAAAGCCAAAGCTGATCATTTCCTCACAGAAACCTCAAGCAACCTAAACAATCCCTTGAAATTCTGGAAGACAATTAAATCCCTGGCTGGAAATAAAAATGGAATTGAGCTTCCTCCATGCATTGTTAAGGACTCACTTAAAGTCATTGATAAGTCCAAAATGCTTGGTGCCTTTAATGAACATTTTATAGCCTCTGGCTCCTCTGGCTTTTTTCTGACTGTCAAGTTACAGGTAGTCAATCCTTCAGTTTTCAAGTCATTACAGTCTCAGAAGTGCTCAAAGCCCTCAAACTCCTCGACACAAAAAAATCTGCAGGTCCTGACAACTTAGAACCTTACTTTTTAAAGCTGGCAGCTGATTTTATCGCACCACCTTTGACACATCTTTTTAATCTCTCCCTGGACACAAACGAAATTCCTCTTATATGGAAATCTGCATTTGTTCTTCCCTTGTTGAAAGGGGGGGACCGTACAGTCTTAAATAATTATAGACCCATCTCCAAATTGTCGGTCCTGGTTAAGGTTCTGGAGTCCATTGTGAGTGAACAACTGAAATATTTCCTACTATCAAACAATATCTTATCTGACTTTCAGTCAGGTTTTAGGAAAAAACACAGCACAACTACAGCGGCCTTAAAAGTGGTCAATGATTTTATAGAATTTTTAGATAACAAACACCGCTGTGCAGCGCTTTTTATTGATTTATCAAAGGCTTTTGATACTGTGGATCATGCAATACTAAAGCAAAGACTTAGTAGCGTAGGACTATCAGACAAAGTGGTCTGCTGATTTGAAAGCTACCTTTCTGGAAGATCTCAGTGCGTGCAGGCAGAAGGCATCACTTCTAGCTCCCTTGTAGTATCCAAAGGCGTGCCCCAGGGATCAGTCCTGGGACCACTACTCTTCATTTTATATATCAATAGTCTTGATCAAAATGTTATTAATGCAAATTTCCACTTTTATGCTGATGACACTGTGATATACTGCTCTGCACCTACACCAAATCAGGCCCTTTGTCAGCTACAACTTGCTTTTAATACTGTACAACATACCTTGTGTGACTTAAAACTTGTTCTGAATGCTGATAAAACGAAACTCATGATGTTCTCGAACTCCAAATCAAAGCCACTGAACCTTCCTGCTATCACCACCTTTCAGGGCTTTGAAATTGAGTCTGTATCTCAATACAGATATCTGGGATTTGTGATTGATGAGTCTCTCTATTTTAAGCCTCACGTTCAACAATTGGTAAAAAAAAAAACTCAAGTTAAAATTAGGATTTTATCTTAGAAATAAGTCTTGCTCTTCATTTAAGGCCAAAAAAACACTTGTTGCTGCCACATTTATATCAGTGCTAGACTATGGCGATGCTATTTACATGCATGCATCCTCGCAAAGCCTACATGCGCTAGATACTGTTTACCATGGGGCACTGAGGTTTATCACCAATCTTTAAGCACTTACTCACCACTGCTCCTTCTATGCTCGGGTTGGTTGGACTGCCTTGTCTGCACGTAGACTAAACCACTGGCATATTTTTATTTATAAGGGTATTCTCGGTCTGCTTCCATCATACCTACAGAGCTACATACTTCAAAAAAGTACTGGAAGTTACAATCTTCGCTCGCAGGATTTATACCTTCTAACCATCCCTAAAGCCCGTACCGAATTAGGAAAAAGGGCATTCAAGTATGCTGCTCCCTCTTCTTGGAATCGGTTGCAAGGTACTTTAAATCTTCAGAAGCTGGTTTCCTTGAATGTTTTTAAAGGTCGTCTTAATGATCTGGAGGCAGAAATATCTGACTGTAGATGTTTTAGCTAACTCGTATTGCCTTTTTTGATTACTTTGTTGCTGATGACTTCTGACAGATTCTGATGAATTTTTGTGATTCCTGTATTTATGTGTTTTATGTCTGGAACCCTGTAATTGTGCTGCTGCCTGTCTTGGCCAGGACGCTCTTGTAAAAGAGATTTTTAATCTCAATGAGACTTTTTCCTGGTTAAATTAAAAAAAATTAAAAAAAACACACACTCACACAGACACACAGACAAACACACACAGTTAGCTCATTAATGACTCGTTAACTCTTTGATGACTCGTTAACTCTTTGATGACTCGTTAACTCTTTGATGACTCGTTAACTCTTTAATGACTCGTTAACTCGTTGATGACTCGTTAACTCGTTGATGACTCGTTAACTCTTTAATGACTCGTTAACTCTTTGATGACTCGTTAACTCTTTAATGACTCGTTAACTCTTTAATGATTCGTTAACTCTTTGATGACTCGTTAACTCTTTAATGATTCGTTAACTCTTTGATGACTCGTTAACTCTGATGACTCGTTAACTCTTTAATGACTCGTTAACTCTTTAATGACTCGTACACTCGTCCTGTTTGTGTTGTTTCAGTTAAAGGCTCTCACATCGACCACGTGTGCACCACGTGGGGAAACTTCCACTGGAAGACGTTCGATGGCGAGTTCTTCACCCTGCCGACATCCTGTCAACACGTCCTGGTGTCACAGTGTAAAGAAACCTACGAGACCTTCAACATTCAGATGACACGCTCCACACTAAACAACGTGACCGCCATCAGCAGGATCATCATGAAGCTGGACGGGGTTGTCATGGAGATGAGCAACGGGTCTGTGAAGGTCGACGGCCAGGCGTGAGTCCTCACTGCACTGTAAACACACCGTGATTAAACACACCGTGGTTAAACACACCGTGTTTAGACACGCCCACTCACTCCTTCTGCCGCAACATGACACAATGTTTGCCCCTTGCACACACATAAACCCTTATGTGCTGCAAGCTGTGTATGAGACATACATGCAGCTCTAAAGACAGACACCAGATCTCAATAGTTCAGTTTTACAAAAGCAATACAGAGAAAAGTTTCTAAATATCATAATTTTATTCATAACATGTAGTTTACAAAGTCAAAAAGTATTATCAGAAGTGTTGAGACACCTGTGTGATTCATTATCCTTGCTTTGGAGTATTTCAAATTATTCTCATTTAGGACAAAGCACTGCAAAAAGGCTTACCATTATTTTGTTATATTCATTTTTCACAGTTCCTACAGACACCTGGCATACCCCAATTTAGTGCAGTGGTGCTGGGAATACCTGGGCCAGCACATCAGGGTGGTCATCACATCTTGTGTTGTCACCCGCATCAGACGAGACAGAAATACAACGCTGTCAGAGATAGCTTTTTTTTTTTATCAGGGAGGGGCTTCAATTAATACCCTTTTTAAGCTGTAAAACATACTCCA
>NC_083612.1:373612-446112 GCF_963584025.1 Labrus mixtus | reverse complement strand
CAAACACACCAGTGTTTTCCCACTGCACAGCAGGAGCACAGGCTGTGAAATATCTGTGTTGAAAAGTCATTTTTATAAATAAAGTTTTATTTATTTTGCAGCAAGGTAAAGGCTCTTCATTCACGGTGCTGGTGGACCTGGAACAGTGTGGTGCTTCAGAGCGTAAAACCTGCCTCAGAGCTGTGACTGTGGCCTTAAACAACAATGCTATGGTAAGCTCCACACAGATACGCAATTCTCTGATTTTTCAGGATACCCATTGAAAAGATCGATAAACTTACTTAAACAATTAGAATAGAATACTTTAGTGTCATTGCACGTCTGTACAATGGAATTTCAGTGAATTTCTCAGTGATCACAGTAAACAACAAAGAACAACAGAGGTTAAAAACAGCATTTACCCTATCTATCCTCACATGTTGAGGTGACCAGACATCTCACCACTGATTTGTGGGATACCACAGGTCTCACAGTCGCACACAGGCCCAAGGGCCTCTGTTTCACTCATTTTCCAAGGAGCTTTTAGTCTGATCCAAGAATGGACCAGTCTCAGTAATGGGTTTTTCAAATATGGTGGTGCAGATCCTTAAAGGGGAAAGGGCTCTGTCAACGAGGGTGGCATACTCATTGTGTAGACATTTGTTAAGTTGTTGTGTGGCACAAACTATGCAGACCCACTCACATGTGGAATCCAGAAGATACTACTATCTCTGCAGATTCAGAATGACGTGGGGAGGTCTGCATTGACTCCTCAGGGTTAGGTCACGTCCTTCAAGGCAATAGCATATACTGTGTGGAAGGGCACTCAGGGCTAATGCTTGAACCTCAACACTACAGCCTGTAACCTGAATAGCTGGGGAGTTTTCAACTTTTACAGAATCTGATTCAGCATCAGATTGGCGGATTTCCTGTCCTGCCCATTGACAAGACATGACATAACACAACAAAATAAGATATACTGTCCCCTTAGGGAAATGTGTTTGGACTCAAATCAGGGCACACAGAGAATTGAAATCCAATATAGCCAAAGATAACCATAAGCCAAATATCTGACAACACATCAAACAACAGCAGCAATTCCAAGTAATGGTTTCAACATACAGTATATGCACAGGCCCTAATAATCAGGCCCTCATTTGGTTGACGGCCTGCCAGAACAACCTAATTGGCTATAATAATACAGCCTGGTCTGAATCTTCTCCAAGAGGGTGAAAGATGACACTGAGTAAAAATGTTGGTCATTTGTGTCCCTGTCCAGTGACTGCTCACAGATGAACGGACTGCTCCTCACTACAACGGCTTACATCACACAAATGTCTGCACACACCACCAATATGGTGCACTGAGAGGGTTGAAAGGTTAAAGAAGTTTAAGAGTTGTATTGGAAATACTGATGGACTCATGTTTGATCAAATCTGAACAGTACCTCTCTTCCAAATGACAGGTGATGGAAATCCATTCATCTGGGAGAGTTCAGATGAACCAGATTCGCTCTGAGCTTCCGCTGTTGAACTGTGAGTAACTTATCTCAGGAGACACACAGCATGTAACAGATATAAAGACAAACATTCCCATTCAAATGCAGAAAAATAACATGTAGAACATGTTCTCTGACTGCTGCAGCGGAGCTCATAGCATTTAAGCAGTCATCCTTCTACATCTTCGTCAAGATCAAGATGGGCCTCAGGATTGTAATCCAGCTGAGCCCCAGAATGCAGGTCTTCATCACAGTGGATGCATCCATCAGAGGAACCACTTCCGGTATGCCTCTTGATTACTGTACAATTAAGAAGCTTCATCTTGTCCTTAAAAAATGGGAAAACGAAATGTATGTCAACTGGTTCCAACAGGTTTGTGCGGGAACTTCAACAACAAAATAAATGATGACTTCATGGGGATTTCTGGTCTGGTGGAGGGCACCGCTGCTGCATTTGTTAACACTTGGAAAACCAAAGCCAGCTGCCCCGACATATCTACGAGCTTTGTACATCCCTGTAACCAGGGCATCAACACGGGTAACATATCTCCTGTTATTATGAAATCATCTCATATTAAAGAAACTAAAATGCAGAGTTAATTGTATCTTTTGTTTCGTACCTCCTAATTTCTGTTCTTCTTTCCGGATCTTAGAGAGCTTTGCACGGTATTGGTGTTACAAACTGATAGATCCCAAAGAAGTGTTTGCACCGTGCCACCACGCCGTCGACCCTAACTCATACAAAGACGTGAGTCTGCGCAAACAGGGCTGTAATTACAAAGAAACTGAACTACTTTCCCCTCATTAATTTGTCCATGCCTGCTATGTCTCCTTACAGCGGTGCATGTATGACAGCTGTAACAGTGATACAAGTGAGGACTGCATGTGTACTGCTGTCTCTGCTTATGTGTTTGCCTGCTCAGTGGCAGGAATCCATCTCAGTGGCTGGAGGAAAAACATCTGTGGTAAGCAGAACAAGGACCTTTATAGTTTACTGTTGTCATAGATAGACCTGTTGTGTAAAAAACAGCTCATCACATGCAACATCTACAAATCAAGAGCAGCATTCATGAAATCATGGGAGGCAATTGAGCATTAATGGTTGTGATCCATTTCTAATCTGATCTCGACAGTTCAGGTTCAGGTTTCAGTGAGGCAGTGAGTAATAGACATCTAAAAAGATTCTGTTATCAGTTTCAAGTAACATGAATCTTAAAGTTGTTTTGGTTGTTAACTATTCATATTTTTAGGCTATCGAAAGTATTTTCTTCGGTTTGGAAAGGTTGTTGGTTCTCCTTCAGTTGTCTTGTGATAACACTCAGTAATTAAGTCACTAGACATAGCGTTCCTGAGTGGGCAGGGCTTTGTCTCTTCCCCCACATGGCGGCAGGTCTATCAGTAATAGAGGGAGGGGTTCACGTGAAAAAAACATGTCTGAAACAGAACAATAAATCCAGAAGGAGTTTGACTCCACTCCCTTGTTAGGAAGTCATTACTCCACAGCATATTTACATGGGTATATTGGATTTTTGTTACCTATTCCTACTGTCCCACATTATACCATCAGGACTCTTAGGGATGACTGGAAGTTTAGAAGTGGGAAATGAAGTATTAGGTCTTATAAACAGTCAGTGTAAATTAAATAGACAGCTCCTTAAAACTTCCACATGGAAGCTAAGAAATTAATTGCTATGGCTAATGTATGAAACATTACATCTCTAAGCTTTCTACAAAAGGAAAATCCATTTCTGTTCAAGGGCTCTATTTTTTAAATAACTTACACTGTTTGCTCTCACTTGCCTATCAACCACATGTTGTTTAGTTTAAAACAAAACTAAATAATAATAATGAATTGGAAGGACAGCATACACATATTGACACATATTGTTGTCTTGCTTAGAAACCCCATAAAAGCATTCATCCAACTAAACCTGGTGCCACATTGCCCTCAGTAACAATCAGACAAAAAGACCCTTCTGGAAGATAAATGCTCATTAAGGGTGTCACAACTTTGTTTCTTAGATAGATGATACTTTATTGTCAGACGTAGTCTGAAATTTGCCTTGCATCACAGTGGCTCCGTTTGCGGCACAACAATTAAGACAGGAAACAAAGATATAAACATTTGAAACAACACTCAAACGCCAAACAAATACCCAGAGGCCCTAAACGTGCTTTGGTTGAGGATTCAGCTCCACATTAATAAAAATTCATCACGGTTCAGATATCATCTAACAAAAAATTCAGGATCAGCAGTTTTCCATCAGCTCTTTTATGAACCTTCTTGTTTCAGCGATGTAACAAAAAAGAAAACACTAAGAAGAAGATACAAGCATAGCTGGTTAACAAGTTTTCTATAACTCATCTTGTCTCTTCTATACCAGGTCAATACACAACATGTCCAGTGAACACAGTCTATCAGTACAACATGACCAGCTGTCACCGAACATGCAGATTCTTGGGCCAAGTGGACCACTCCTGCCAGGCCAGCTTCACCACAGTGGACGGCTGCGGCTGTGCCGAGGGAACCTACATGAATGACAAGGGAACATGTGTGCCCAGTGAAGACTGCCCTTGCTATGAAAAAGATGAAGTTATTCCTGCTGGACAAATTGTGTCGAAAAATGGCCACATTTGGTAAATATGAAGTGTGAATGTGAAGGGTTGGGCGTGTAGAGGTGAAGTAACAAACACACAACACTTTGTTTTTGGTGAACAGTACAAGTTAGGATAATACTTTATTGATCCCCAGAGGGGAAATTCGGGAAAAAGTTCACCATCACACTGAAATAAATGTATGAAAGTACACTTAGGGTCAAATTAATAAAACTTGAAAATGTTAAATGAAGTTCATATTACTTCATTTGGCTCAAAACTTTTATTTTCTGATATGTCCATCAGTGTGGAGCTGTTTCTCAGGATAAAGGTTGCAGTCTGTTTGGGGTTGGGGTTGGGAACTGGAAAGTCGCTGGTTCAAGTCCTGGAACAGAACAAGTTTGAAGTTTAGGCGGGTAGCTCTCTTCATAATGCAGGACGGGAATGGTTTTCCTTACTTATCACGGGATTGGGACAGGAAAGGAAGAAAAGTCAACGGAAGCGGGGGGAGCACAAAACATGATAACAAAATACCAATTTTATAGGCACACACAAATAAATGAATAAAGGCTATTATTTCTATCAGCTTTGGTGCCTGCTTGCTTGTCAAACGTGCACGACGTATGTCGTGTGCAATGGCGCAAGCTAATATGCGCACTGCAGCCGTCACTTAAATTGAACAACAAAGGATTCAGAGAAGGCAGTAAGAACTGATGTTCAAAAGGCAGAGTTAAAAACAATGATCCGTCGGACAGAGCTATGGGGCAAGTTGGACATACTAAAAACCGTTGATGAGAGTCGAGAATGACAGTTTCTTCATTGTCAAATACACTTCAATCAGGAGAGACTTAATTGAGAATGAACAATTATTTATTTAACGATAAATGTGCAACAATTTAGATTTGAATGTGCAAAGTCTTTGGGGGATTAGACTCCATCGTGATGACTTCATGTACTCGGAAGGGTAATGAGGCCGACAGCAGGATAGGATACCCCCCAAAATAAAAGTGAGAAAAGACTAAGAAAGCACCATTCCCATAGGCCTTACCTTATTGGCTGTATGGATATCTGTATGGGAAATTACAGTTAGATGGAATGATATAACCATGATTATTTATTGATATGACATGAGTAAGCATTCACCTTGTGCAGTTAGTGACTTACTGGGTCATGAGGCCCGGTATGTCTAGGTACTTGACCTGACAATGGCTCGCATGACCCGCTAAACTGCCCTGTAGTCGTGTGGCCCGGCATGTATGGGGTCCGTCGACCCACATGTGGCCCGGCACGACTCTAATGACTGACCTATAGTCGTGTGGCCCGGCACGTTTCGGTCCATCGACCACCTAACGTGTGGCCTGGCACGACTGCTAATGAGCTATAGTCATGAGGCCTGCATGTATGGGTCTGCTGCCCTAACAAGTGGCTCCTCATAACGCTAATATGCCCTAAAGTCATGTGGCCTGGCATGTTGGGGTCCGTCGACCGCTTGACATGTGGCCTGGCATGACGTTAAGCTGCCCTATAGTCATGTGGCCCGGCACGGAGGGTCCGTCGACCCCTGACATGTGGCCCGGCATGACTAGTCTGTTGACTGACATATAGTCATCTTGCCCGGTGTATCTGGGGTCTGTTTGACCCGACACAGCCAGCCTGACTGTGACAACTGAAGCACCGGAATAGAGACGCCAGTGATTTTAGAAGAAAAACTACGACCAGTCACCTATTAAATGACTGTGATATTCACCACCACCAGTTATGAGTTTCTTACCAGTAGTTAGGGTTTAAGGGATCTTTGGTTTCCCAAACTCGTACTGATATCTGGACAAATAAAGGACTTGAAGGCAGGGTAGACCATCGCCCGAGTTGTTGACAGAAGAGGACGTGATGCCTTGAACCGCTGCCGTTGTGCACCGCCTATACTAAATGAATGCCCTGAATGATGTCATATGCCTCAGCTTGTCTAGGATCCGTGACCTGACAAGTGGCCCGTCATGACTTAAGTTGCGGTCATGTGGCTTGGCCTGCCTGGGGTCCGTTTGACCCGGCATGTGGCCAGCATGACATGGGTCTGATTGACCTTTGTGGGTCAATCAACCGATGCGTGCCCGCTGACAAGGATTTCCTGATCAAGACAGCATAAGACAGAAAATTATTTTCCAAAGCACTTAACATGGGACATGCGTGAAAGCAATTGCTGCAAAATCTTACAGCCATACACAATGATCGTGCACATTAATGTAACATGTAACCACATTGGAGATGTAGCAATGATGTAGTACAAGCTGCATTAAACTGTAAGTCTCAACCTTGACACTTGCCCGTATGTATGACCAAGTTGGATGATGTTTAAAAAAGCATATAAATGAATTGGTCTTATACCGACTCATGACTGAAGCTGAGTTCATCACTGGGTGTTATTTACCTGGAATGAATGCCAGGGTACAATACGCAGGCCATACGGTAGCCGTGAAGGAATTCACTGACGGCAGAATTACATTTTACGGCAGACTTGGTCATGTTTCCAATATCCGCTTTGCATTAAATGCTTGGATTGTAGTCTGCCCTGACTATCTGGAAGTGCAGTTCCCCCCAAAACCTAGGGATGTCTACATCCCTGAGAAAACATGATGATCGGCTTAGCATTGAAACTTTATGAAACTGATGCAACAACTGTTGGAATTTAAATCTTAAGCTCCTAAATGAAACTGTACTTTGATTGATCATCGGTTTCTGATCCTATCTACAGCATAGTGATTTGACTTGATAGAACCGTCATCTACAGTTTTCACTTGCCACTCTTATTAAAACTGTGACGCTGTTGGACGTGAAGTTGCTGGTACAGGTTTAGGGGCATTAAGCAGTTAGCAGAAATCCTAGATACCTGGTTAGCATCGACAACCTAGTGGGAATTCCACATGGCACTTTAACCTACAACATTAACATCACCATACCATGTAGAGCTGGTTAAGAAACTTGATTCATCAATGCATTGCAGTTTTATTAATTTATTTTCGTTGTAATGACACCCCTCTACACTTGGGGGCACTGTGAGTACTGTGAATTTTGAATGTAATACCACCCCCCTCCACTGGGGGCACTGTGAATTCAAGTCAGGCACATTTTTGCACTTTAGATCATACTGTACTTTCATGTTTTATTCTAGAGTAATGCAAATATAAATTCATTTTTTTGAGACAGTTTGTTTTAAACAAATATACACATAATTATTTAACAAATATAAGAAGGTACTGTGAGTAGTTATCTCGGTATTTCTCTCACCTATGTGTAATGTTGAATCGATATCAAAGCATATTGATCAATATCAAATCTTGACCCAAAGAATCGAAATCGAATCGTGAGGTTGTGGACAATACCCAGCTCTAATACCATGCCAGGTTTCCGGGTGCTAAATTTGCTTATACTTTAGCAGAAATAAAGACTTGCCCTGCACCAACTCATCACTGAATTTGAGTGTTCTCCCGTCTTACATGCCTGCAAGATGGCTGTCAGACAGTAACAACTTTCTGTCATTAAAACTAAAACTTTTGAATTACAGTGATATTCTGGCTGTTACATGGTTTAAATGAGCAAATCACTTCCAGTCTGTTAAATTCTTTGTCTACATTGACGTTTCCAGGTATTTAATCACTTAATATAATCTATTTTTAAGTGATGATCTTGTTTGCATGAATTGTCAAGCGCTGCTTTTAGATTGATCTGGCTTCAGCTTATCTATTTCAAGAACATTTTATAACAGAGTGGTGATTTTAAACTCGGTGACAATCAAGTTAACATGTGAGCGTGCCCAGTAATAAGTATGGTTTGTTAACTAAAACATATTACTTTTTATTAATTAATTCATTTTTAAATAATTTCAGACTTTCATAATGTGATTATGGCCAAACCTCATATCAGGAACAGTTCAATTAGTTGTGCAACATCAGTATGACTACCATCTGTTGAAAACAGAGATTGCAAGGCATATTTGTAGAGCGAGACACCAGCAGAGGAATTATATAATGAGCCATACATGCTGGAAAATAACTATTATTAGAATGACTGGCCGGTTAAATGAAGAAAATACATAGAACTACCCTGAGTGAACGTGAAAATCTTAAACTCCTGATACAGTCAATTTATACCTGTTGTACAATGATTAGAAGTAACTTACTAAAGAGCTTTGAATTAAGGTTCTTTATTTATTGGTACTCGAGTAAAGGTGGATTACTCAAAACCTTCCTCATGAGACATTAAGAAGAGTGGACTTTTGTTATAAATCTCTCTAGGCCTACCTTTATGAAATTGATCGGTCTGATTTATGTTATTATTATTTAGCAGACCTGGTATGCTGATGTCTACCGCTTTATTGTCACTTGTTGACTATTCCCCCCGTTGATTTAAATAATTCTTGTAAATCGGGTAAAAGGAGAGAAAATGCATTGATATTGGACGCCACAATCCCCGACGCGTGCACGAGACGCTGAGAAAATTACTGAAAGATTCAGATTGAATGATCAGCCCATCTAGCTGATTTGTATTAAACATGATATCCTACTGGACCATGTGACTGAACGACGGAACACAGTGTGAAAAGTAAGATGAAAATAACGGAGTCTTTCTCAAACTGTTAAGGATAACCTATGACTGAAGAATTATGCGTCGCGGCTGCAGCTCGTTAACCGGTTGACTCCCCAGAGTATGCAGGCTGATCACCTGCGTGGTGTGTCATGGCAGGGACAGGTGATTTGCTCCACCGAGCCAGGCAGTGATTGAAACCAATTATGCAAAACAGTTAAATTATTTAACCACGGTGATGAGAACGCTGATAAAGGCTATAAATATATGTTTTGATCCTAATTCCCCTAGTTCATTAGAAATAATAGCCTACTTAGTCAGTGCCAAACATAGTGATAGCCTTTCTATCGGAACAAGTAAAGGTATCGGGGAGTTTCCCCTTTTATTTACCTGAGACCGCAGGTAACAGCGATGATGTTTGCTCACCTGTGCTACCGAGCAGCGGAGACCAGAAGCTGTGTGGCTTCACTGTAAATTGAACCTGATGCAGACTGCAACCTGTCTGCAATGACATGAGGGACGCTGATGATGAGACGGGGATATTAATTGGAACACTGTGACAGACAGCTTGGAGATGACCAGAGACTGCAGATAGCCGAGATGATCAGGCTGCTTCCTGTACTGGTGTGACCTGCCGATGCCCGTGAGGCTGACAACGTGAGCTTTTTGAGCTGACTCTGCAGCTAAGCTATTGATACCACTGCCCAAATGAACGTATTGGTAAAGTTTGTGTTTACAGCGGTTGCCCTAAAATGACAGAATGACTGTGGAAGAGAGAGAACTGTTTTAGCATTTTGCCGCAGCAGGATGATTGGTTGAGAGAGGTTGTGCCTGAATCTGGTTGGTTAATTACTTAAAGAATAAACGCCTATTATCAGCTGATCACCAAAGCAGGTAGACAGAGGAAGTAGTTTAGGTTGAAGTGAAAGGATGAATGAATTTGTGAAAGAATATAACCAGTCTTCCTGTCTGAACTTACGCTGAGCTCCATTAGAGACTTAGGCACGAGTGGCCTCAAGAGACACACTGTCAGAGCAGTTGGGGTGGAACAGCAGCCGAAAATTATAAATTCCGTCAAATGTAAGTTAAGTAATAATACTTAAAAAAAAAAAAAAACGAAACTAAACAGGAGCAGGATGGGACAGGAGTCATTCTGTCATGATTGACATGGGACAGGATTGAAAAACCAGTACTGTGTCAATGTTGAGTCATCATCATCAGTGATGTATCCTGGGTTCAGGAGGTGTTCAGGTCTCACAACGTCATACACCTTTGCCCAGGTGGCCCTACCAGGGTTGTTCGAGCACCGACTTGTGTCCCAGAAGAATTAGGCCACTGATTTCCCCTTTTATCCACAGCCACCTGGAGACTTTCTCTGCTGCCCCTGTTGCAGTCCTGATGGCAGTTCTCCTAAGCAGCTTTTTTTTATGCCCAGCAGGGTGTAAACTCTGTGGAGAGAGTGACCTGTAAAACCTCTGCCGCCTACATCCACTGGAAGAAGATGTTTTAGTTAATAATGTATTCTGTTTTTTGGGGCGCTGGTGGCGCAGTGGTTAGTGAGCGCCCCCCATGTATGGAGGCTGTCGTCTCAAGCGGGCGGCCCGGGTTCACATCCCACCTGTGGCTTCTTTCCCGCATGTCGTTCCCCACTCTCTCTCTCTCTCTGATTTCCGACTCTACCCACTGTCCTGTCTCTCCATTATAGGCACAAAAAGCCCAAAAAAATAAATCTTTAATAATGTATTCTGTTTGATATTTTAGAACACATGGTCTCACAAAGAAAAATAATCTTAAAATTCATGACCTTACACACGAACATGAAACTTACTGTAGAGTTGATTTCTTCCATGGAAGGACAAAGATTGTTTCTTGATGATGATGATATGAACACTGTCTCTGTTCTATGTGTCTGTTCTCACAGTAACTGCAGACATGGAGCTCTCAGCTGCTCAGGAAGGCCACAAGAAGGTTAGTGTACATATGTTCATATCTCAAATACAAATATCTCTAATTACTAAATGCTTTGATATCTATTGTGATTAACTATTGAACTCGAGTCATTTATTGACTCCAGGTCTATGTAATTTTATGTATGTATATGGAATTCGAAAAATATCAGTTTAACACCTACTCCAGACTAAAATCAGCACATTCACAGCTAAAATGCAGGATGAACAACAAAAAACAAAGATGTTACTGCGTTTGAGCCATTGACTGTATATTGAGCAGAGCATTTCAGATTCCTTTCGATGTACACAATTGATGCCAGAATAGCCCAGCAACAGGCTGACATAATGTGCCGGTGATGTAAATTTGAGCCAAGGTTTGCACAGAAGGGATCAGACTGGTGGAACTGCAGGATTTTTTGAACCACACACAACTCCCTGATAAAAAGTCAAAGGTCCCTAACACTAATAATCCATCACACACAGCGCTGCAGGGGCCTCATCTGTCAACAGGGCTGTCAAGCGATTATTTATCAGTTTTTTATTTATTTGTTAGGAACCCCATTAGCTGTACCCTAGAATAGAGCACAGTCCTTTTTATCAGATAACTGATCAAAACAAACTACTCTGAAAGATGAACACTTGGACTAACATGATAATAACTACCACAACAGACTTCTGGTTTGAGTAAAAAATACTTGATTTAAAAGTTTGACCTATGTCCCATCTTTTAAGATGGAGGAGCTTGTTGACCTGTACAGTAGCCAGTCAGTAGGGGGAGTTATAAATGTTTTGGCTTCTCTCGCAGGCAGCTTTTGCTCCATCTATCTTAACATATAGTCTATTGTTTGAGCAATATGAGGCTTAGCATACCATGTTAACCTCAAAGTTACTTCAATAACAAAAAATCCTGTCAGGTAGCACAGGCCTCTGGAGTTTTGTCATAATTATCTTTGTTGTGGTGTGTTCTTTCTTCACAGGCCCACCAAAATGCTTTTCCCCCATGGTTTACTTTAACTGCTCCAGTGCTCAACCTGGAGAATCTGGGACTGAGTGTGAGAGGAGCTGCAACAACCTGGACATGGCTTGTGTAAGTGAATGCTGGGGCAACTCTTTAAGAATCTTTTAAGAAAAAGGTTTATTTTTATTTAACCTTTATTTAACCAGGAAAAAGTCTCATTGAGATTAAAAATCTCTTTTACAAGAGCGTCCTGGCCAAGACAGGCAGCAGCACAATTACAGGGTTCCAGACATAAAACACTTAAATACAGGAATCACAAAAATTCATCAGAATCTGTCAGAAGTCATCAGCAATAAAGCGATCAAAAAAGGTTCAATACGAGTTAGCTAAAACATCTACAGTCAGATATTTCTGCCTCCAGATCATTAAGACGACCTTTTAAAAAAAATCAAGGAAACCAGCTCCTGAAGATTTAAAGTAGGATTTTAAGTTTAAGATTGTTTCAGATTTTTTTTATGTTTTTGTTGCTGTTTTAAACATAATGAACAACAACTCATATGATCCTCCTGGTCACTCACTCCATGTGCTCCAAGGAAACCATTCACAATCAAATAAATGTCAATCTTATATTATGCCTCCACAGTTTTGGACTCTACAGTTCTTTGACTTTCCTTCTCACACAAAAGGCATCATGGGGATCTACTCTGCTGTTAGGGTTATTGTGCTGCAACTGATTAACCCTAACCCAACCATAAACTTTTGAATTTGATGATGTTACCAACAAGGATACAAGCTGAGGTTTTGCTTCTACAGAATTTTTTATTTTATTTATTTTTTTATTAGGTGCAATAAAGTGACAAACTGTTGATATACAAATGAGGCACAAAAAACAAACAAACAGACAAGGTCAGGACAACGACTCCAAAATACAGTAGAAAAAAATAAAATAAAATAAGACAAATAAAGACAGAAAATAAGACATCACTAGACACACATCATACTACGAACGAGAGCGAGAGAGCGAGAGAGAGAAAGGGAGGGAGAGAGCGAGAGAGAGAGAAGGGGAGGGAGAGAGCGAGAGAGAGAGAAAGGGAGGGAGAGAGAGAGAGAGAGAAGGGGAGGGAGAGAGAGAGAGAAAGGGAGGGAGAGAGAGAGAGAGAGAGAAGGGGAGGGAGAGAGCGAGAGAGAGAGAAGGGGAGGGAGAGAGAGAGAGAGAGAGAAAGGGAGGGAGAGAGCGAGAGAGAGAGAAGGGGAGGGAGAGAGCGAGAGAGAGAGAAGGGGAGGGAGAGAGCGAGAGAGAGAGAAGGGGAGGGAGAGAGAGAGAGAGAGAGAAGGGGAGGGAGAGAGCGAGAGAGAGAGAAGGGGAGGGAGAGAGAGAGAGAGAGAGAAGGGGAGGGAGAGAGCGAGAGAGAGAGAAGGGGAGGGAGAGAGAGAGAGAGAGAGAGAAGGGGAGGGAGAGAGCGAGAGAGAGAGAAGGGGAGGGAGAGAGCGAGAGAGAGAGAGAGAAGGGGAGGGAGAGAGCGAGAGAGAGAGAGAGAAGGGGAGGGAGAGAGCGAGAGAGAGAGAAGGGGAGGGAGAGAGCGAGAGAGAGAGAGAGAAGGGGAGAGAGAGAGCGAGAGAGAGAGAAGGGGAGGGAGAGAGAGAGAGAGAGAGAAGGGGAGGGAGAGAAGGTGCTTAGTAAGGGGGACTTGAGAGGTAGAAGAGAGTTGAAGAGTTGAGCAGTGTGTATGTGTTGAATATGTTAAACAATGTGGTGTGAGAGGTGAGAGTTTGTGTAATGATTATGTTTTAGGGGGAGTTGACTGCAGCCGGGGTTTAGGGTTTTGGGTTTTGGGTTTTGGGTTTTGGGGTTGGTTTGAGCGTTATTTGATTGGAGGGGAGGATGGAGGGAGAGGCAAAGCTATTTATTTTTATTTTTTTTATTTTCTTTGTCCGGGTCCTGCAGCAGCAGCCCCCAGACCCTCAGGAAGGGACTTGTCGCTTGCAGGACCCGGCCTGTTCAGCGAGCACACATGTCATCCTGACATCAAAGATTGTGTTAACTTAATCTAAATCATCCTGCCTTTAACAAACATTACTGCCCCAGAACACTGACTGACAGTGACAGCTGTCACAAGTGAAAAGTATATCTTAATATCTCTGTTTTAATTCATTTGTCAGCTGATGTGAACATGCATCATTTAGAGGAGATGGAACATTTTAAAGCCTGTTCTGCAGTTCTACAGTGTACTCAAAGGTGGTCGCAACTTTCTTTGCCCTTCCGCACTGGTCACATGACTAAAAGCTATGAATTGCAAATCGTTTTACTTAGGTCCTGATATTGTGCTGTTTCTATTGCTGTTGTATCTATAAGATGTCCTCGCGTGTCCTCAAAGGCGGCCCTTAAATGTATTAATTATTATTATGAGTCACATCACACTCACAGACTTACAGAGGGCTCTGTTTGTCTCCAGGTGAATACAGGCTGTACATCAGGCTGCATGTGTCCTAAAGGCCTGGTGTCAGACGGACAAGGAGGCTGTGTGACAGAGAACAACTGTCCGTGTGTGCACAATGGACAGGTGTTCCATGCAGGACAAACTCTGACTGTGGACTGCAACACCTGGTTAGTATAAGGCTTAACATACAAATCATGAACATAACGTACACATTATACTGTCTTTTTTTCAAGTATATGCCGTCTCTGTGAAGATGGGTGTGTTGCAGTATCAGATTGTAGCCCTCCATCCACTGAGTCGTAGTTGGTCATTACATTTATCTCACGTGTTAAGACTGTTTGTAGGACCACGGACCTGCAAACTGTAACACAACTGCTTTTCTCGGCTTAGCCTGAGAACATGTCAGTGCCACTGCTTCTTAATTTTACTGGAAAAAAATGAAATATATTAAAGACGTACTCACTGTGTGAGCTCAGCTGGCAACAATCACCTACGAGTATTTTCCATGTTTTTATCTGACATCTTCTTGGTTTAGTTATTTTTACTGTTTGTGAGGATGCCAGTGATCTAACCCTTGAAATATACCTTTAACATAATCAAACTTTTGAATGTGCTGTTTGTGTCCTCAGTACCTGCCAGAACAGGAAGTTCATATGTACCAACAACGTGTGTGATGCTGTTTGTGATATCTATGGCGACGGGCACTACACCACGTTTGATGATAAGAAATTTGACTTCAATGGACAGTGTGAATACACACTCCTCCAGGTAAAGTGGCATGTCATTTGGTGTACAGTAAAAGTTTAAACTAATGTCAGGCAACCTCTGTAACAGAAAAACAAATACTGGTTAAAACAACATCCCTCTAGCAGCAACTTTCTGTTTCCAGCTCAGCCAAAAAACTCACATTGAGTATGTTTTTATCCATCCAGCTACTTTTATAACTGCATTAGACCACGTTATCCGACTACTGTCCTTGTCCTAGTAAACAAGCACCTGGGGAGAATCCATTTATTGACAGATCATAACCTACCAGTTTCCTACCCCTTTCTTTCGTTATCATTCCATCAAAGTGCTTTAACAAGTTTAAGTCCTTCTGCTGACTCAGCATATCCCCTGTTTTCTCGTCTGGTTCTGACTCTACCATTCTCCGTATTGATTCTCTTGTTTTCCTTTCCGCTGTCTTCTTCACATTTATGCTGTTCCACTTCCCGGGTAAAAGCCTGTTGTGGGAACTGTGGAGCATAGTCACAACCGCTAGACCGGCTTGTGTTTGATTGAGTTGTAAACATGCAAGAGTTAATCGACCTCTAACCACATTATTGCTGTGTGTTTGTCTGACTTTGAGAAAATGGACTCTCTACGGTTTCAGTCAGACTTTCTTGTTTACATGGAATTAAATAATGTTGTCTACAGCAGCTTTAATCAACAAACTGATGTAGTTTCTTTTTCTCATATCACAATTCTAGCTCACTTTGATTTAGTTTATCTTAACTCTATTTTGCCAATTCAAACTTTGAATGGTTAATGATTGGAGCAATGTGTTGATCGTTATCATTTATATGTAATTTGAAAGGTTAATAATAACACTGTAGATAAGGTGTTGATTTGGTGAGAAATATAGCTTGTCATGCATTTTGTGTTTTTGCCCTATTCAGAGCATGTGCAATGGGGCTCAGGGTAATAATACCCTCCAGATCATCACAGAAAACGTTGCATGTGGAAGTTTGGGAACAACCTGCTCCAAGACCATTAAGATCCTGTTGGGGGTAAACACACACTCATTCACTGTCCGCACTGGATCCAAATATCATACACTTACCTTTTTAAATCAATGACAAATAATTCTGTGATAAGTCATAACAATTAACTTGGTTCAAGCAAGCAAACTAAACTTAATTGGCTCCTTTGATTGGATGCAGAAGGTTTCCATTAAAACCCGCCGATCTTGACTGGGGGAGTAATTAATTCATGTTTATCTGATGTTGACACTTACAGGAGAATGAATTCCATCTAAAAGACGCCAACTTCCACGTGATTAAGGGCAGCAGCAAGGTGTTCCCTGAACAGATGCACAAGATGGGTATTTACATGGTGGTGACCATCAAGCCAGGACTGGTGCTCATGTGGGACCAGAAGACCAGTCTTTTCATTAAAGTCAGCCCACAGTTCCAGGTAAATATTCCAGTCTGTGTGTCAAGATTCACAACCTGCTTTAGCACAAGGCAGAGTTATAATACTTGTCAAAACTGTCGGGCTGCACGATGACACATCTTTACAGACAGGGTCGGATTGTCTTCTCATTTAAAACAGCAATATTTGTGATCTACATTTTACTTAGCTTTGTCTTTTAATGGCTTACACAGGTACAGTTTGGTCTGGTTTCAGCCAATATCATCCCTCACTAAAAGTTGATGACTTTATGGATAGGGCAGGATCTCACTTAACTGAGGGACATTCATCTCTTAGGAGCTCCTGGAAACAGAGCTAGTTATAGGGAGGGTTCACTTATGACTTAGGTTTGTTGGTTGATTTATGAAGTTAACCTAAATAAATTATAATCCTCCATCATGGAGCTGTTTACTCTTTACACACTAACACAAACAAAACACTTCAGGTGAATATTTATTACAAATTAATGGGAATAATTGATGAATAAATCAGCAGTAAAATGGTTACAATAATAACATCATGTCAGCATCACAGACTTTGTTGGTAACTTTGAACTTCCTGATCAGGGGTTTGGGAGGACTAAGCCTGACAACCATATACAAAGTTACAGTCCTCCATGTAATTGCCCCGAAGCTCCACTCCGACCCTCAGCACATTTGCTGCTTGTCAGCTCAGCATATAAATCAGAGCAGCACAGTGCTGGTTGTCCAACTAAATCACACATTGGAGCAAAGTGAATGCTCATCATATCTAGTTTTTATTTTATTTAAAGATAAAATTATGTACGTTTTTTTCCACTAATTGTGACAAGAGTCAGTTACAGCTGGTACAAATGTCCTTCAGAGGGACCCTATTGCCTTTCATACTGTGAGGACATGCTCAAATTAATGGATAGTTATGTGCTCCGAGGGTTTAAAATCATGTAACAGAAATCAAACAGGTACATTTCTCGGCCTTGTTTAACTTTTCTTAAAGTCCACCCTGTCTTTGTACTACTCCCTCTTAGGGCAAAGTCTGCGGTCTGTGTGGAAACTATGATGGCAACAGTCAGAACGACTTCACCACCCGGTCCCTGGACGTAGTGGCAGACGTTCTTGAGTTTGGTAACAGTTGGAAGGTTTCCTCCAACTGCCCAAACGCCCAATCAATCAAAGATCCCTGTGCCTCCAATGGTTACAGGGCATCCTGGGCCAAGAGACAATGTAGCATCATCAACAGTGTCACTTTCAGCAGCTGCCATTCACAAGTAACTATGATGACAGTGAGCATACTGGTCCTTACTCTCCTCTTAGGGTATGACCCAAGAGGATGCAATTTGGACCAGTATGACCAAACCAATTTACGCCTTAAAAACCAATGTTAACCTCTGTTTTTGATATACTGCTTAAAACACATGTTTGTATGTTCAAGGTGGATCCTGGTCCTTACTACGAATCTTGTGTAAGAGACTCTTGTGCATGTGACTCTGGAGGAGACTGTGAGTGTTTCTGCACAGCAGTGGCTGCCTATGCTAAAACTTGTAATGAAGTCGATGCCTGTGTTAAATGGAGGACTCCAAAAATATGCCGTGAGTTTGGTTTCCATCAAACCAGAGTAATCTAAGTTGGAGAAGCATTGGGCAATAAAATCACCTCCATTTCTCTTGTTCAAAGCTTTCTAAACATTGAAAATAAGAGCACTAATGAGTATTTTTTCCTCTTGCAGCTATATTCTGTGACTATTATAATGCCCCTGGTGGTTGTGAGTGGCATTACAAGCCTTGTGGAGCTCACTGCATGAAGACATGTAGAAACCCATCAGGAATCTGTTCCAACCTCACTACTGCCCTGGAAGGTATGCAGTTATAGTAAAGTAATGAATCAATTTAGAGACTGTAGGTACCGCGGGCAGGCCTGATAACTGAAGGCTCTACCTCCCATAGTACATTTAGAGACTGTAGGTACCACGAGCAGGCCTGATAACTGAAGACTCTACCTCCCATAGTACATTTAAAGACTGTAGGTACCACGAGCAGGCCTGATAACTGAAGACTCTACCTCCCATAGTACATTTAGAGACTGTACCGCGGGCAGGCCTGATAACTGAAGACTCTACCTCCCATAGTACATTTAGAGACTGTAGGTACCACGAGCAGGCCTGATAACTGAAGGCTCTACCTCCCATAGTACACTTAGAGACTGTAGGTACCACGAGCAGGCCTGATAACTGAAGGCTCTACCTCCCATAGTACATTTAGAGACTGTACCGCGGGCAGGCCTGATAACTGAAGACTCTACCTCCCATAGTACATTTAGAGACTGTAGGTACCACGAGCAGGCCTGATAACTGAAGGCTCTACCTCCCATAGTACATTTAGAGACTGTACCGCGGGCAGGCCTGATAACTGAAGACTCTACCTCCCATAGTACATTTAGAGACTTTACCACGAGCAGGCCTGATAACTGAAGGCTCTACCTCCCATAGTACATTTAGAGACTGTAGGTACCACAAGCAGGCCTGATAACTGAAGGCTCTACCTCCCATAGTACATTTAGAGACTTTACCACGAGCAGGTCTGATAACTGAAGGCTCTACCTCCCATAGTACATTTAGAGACTTTACCACGAGCAGGTCTGATAACTGAAGGCTCTACCTCCCATAGTACATTTAGAGACTTTACCACGAGCAGGCCTGATAACTGAAGGCTCTACCTCCCATAGTACATTTAGAGACTGTAGGTACCACGAGCAGGCCTGATAACTGAAGACTCTACCTCCCATAGTACATTTAGAGACTGTATGTACCACGAGCAGGCCTGATAACTGAAGGCTCTACCTCCCATAGTACATTTAGAGACTGTAGGTACCACGAGCAGGCCTGATAACTGAAGGCTCTACCTCCCATAGTACATTTAGAGACTGTAGGTACCACGAGCAGGCCTGATAACTGAAGGCTCTACCTCCCATAGTACATTTAGAGACTGTAGGTACCACGAGCAGGCCTGATAACTGAAGGCTCTACCTCCCATAGTACATTTAGAGACTGTATGTACCACGAGCAGGCCTGATAACTGAAGGCTCTACCTCCCATAGTACATTTAGAGACTGTATGTACCACGAGCAGGCCTGATAACTGAAGTCAACAGTTGATTCTCCAAAAACATATGACATTTTAGAAAAATGGTCAACCACGATTTTCAGCATTCAGCATGTATAAATTATGTGAGTGCACTGCCTGGCCAAATGTAATTGTGTGTGTAGATGGGTGAAAGACAGACAAACCGTTAAGTGCAACAATTAAATGATATGTGTTTCTTCTGAGGATTAAAAATCTAATGATGGGTTTGCAGGCTGCTATCCACAGTGTCCCATTACCCACCCCTACTTTGACGAAGACTCCATGAAATGTGTTGCATGGCGCCAATGTGGCTGCTTTGATGACATGGGCAACCATTACAACCTTGACGAAAAGATTCCATCAAAGAACTGCGACACTTGGTATGTCTCATTCATAAAATCTATTCTGAAAATAAGGTGTAACACAGGAAGAAATTTTGCATTTACCAAATTAGGACATACACCCTAGGGATGTAAAAATGGACGACTTTTAGAGACAGTAGCCTTACATTGACTAGCTCAAATGGAAAAAGCCACTTCCATTCAATCATTGTCTGTGACTTAAACATGAAAGAAAGTTTTCAGAAAGGAAAATCCATAGAAATCCATATCCAAATCCATAGAATAGTTGAATCCTGAATCTTTTTTTTTCTTGAAATGGAGGAAAAGTAGCCAGTGGCAGATTGAGTCATTTGGGGGCCCAAGGCAAAAAGTCATCTGGGGGCCCTCCTGCATTTGTTGGGCTATTGTAGTAGTTCTCAACTGATGGGTTGGGGAGCCTTTTTCAGTGGGTACTGAATGTGTACTGGAAAAAAAGGTCTAAAAGGCTGTGAATTTGAAGCATGTTTGTTTTGTTCTGTTCCTTTGTTCGTCACATTTTTGTACCTTCTGAGGACTAAACTGCACAAGTTTCTATTAAATAAATCTGATTGATTGAAAATATTAGAAATTTGGGTAGGCCTACTGATTTTTCATGAAGAGGTTGGTAGTGGGTCCTGAAGTTGGACCAGTTGAGAACCAATGGTCTAATGTTCCGTTCCAGCAGGCTGCAGGAGGTTGATTGTATAATCCTGTGTTGTATCTTAGTGAATGGATAACACACAAGAAAATACAATTATGGAGACACAAAAGTAATACAAATAGGGCCTACTATAGTCAAAAATATTGACCCTTTCTCTGCCTTTGTCTCTGTATTTCTCTTCATCCTCTCTGTCTGATAGTGAAAGGTTCTCCCTGCGTATTCTCAAGTTGTTTGTGTGTTTATATAAACACCAACCAAGAACTTTGTGTATTAGATTTCCATTGCCTGTCTCCCAGAGTATAACTGGGGGTGCAGGATAGTTTTGTTGCAACTCCAGCCTTTTGTGTTTTTGTCTCCCTGGCAACCTGTGTTTTTTGTTTCATGTTTTCAGTTTGTCAGCTGATTGGCAGCAGTGGTTTAGTGCATCATTTTCAGTGCATTATTTCGTTTAGGAAGGCTGTTGTGGCTCTATACATTTTCGTTGTTTTTTCTCGCCTTTCCAATCTATCGCTATCGCGATATTGTGGTTATCCTTCCGGGATAATTTTGTAGATCAAAAAAACATTGTTTTTTTTAGATTACAGACCAAATGGTGATAACATATCCATGTTTTTTTTTCATTTCAAAGTCTCTGTACAACGGTTGGAATAAAGTGCAACTATGATGTCAAGAGTAAGTACATGAATTCACTTGAAAGTAATTTTTTTTAATGACCTATTTTATATCTGTATGTAGGTACACACATGCTCATAGATTAACACATTGTGATAAATAAATAAAACATCATAAATTGAAATTTCGATACTCTAACTCTGCAGGCTGTAAATGCTATTATGATGGAAAATACTTCAACTATGGGGACATAATCTATGACACTACTGATGGGATTGGAGGCTGCATGAAAGCTGTGTGTGCGGCCAATGGGACAATAGAAAGGACAACCTACCCATGCACAACTATTGCCCCAACAACAACCCCCTTTACATTCACTACAGCCAGAACCACAACTGCAGGTACAGAACTTCATTGAACATTGCTAGATAACTATATTATTTTCAAAAACATCAATGTACATGCAATTTAGATCCTTATTTTAAGTGATCACATAATTGGTTTGTTCCATTTCAGAGGTGACAAAGGCTGAAGAGAAAACCCCACCAGAAGTAACAGAAAACATCGTTGAGACAACTAAACCTCCAACAGTAACCACAACTGCTCCATCTACAGCTTCCACCACACCTGTTGTTGAAACAACAACCAAGCCAGGAGAAACAACAACCAAGCCAGGAGAAACAACAGTTGTCACATCAAAGCCCTCTGTTGTTACCACAACTACCAAAGCACCAGAAACTACAACTAAAGGAACCACAAAGGCTGGAGAGACAACCCCATCAGAAGCAACAACAAAGATTGCTGAGACAACTAAACCACCAACAGTAACCACAACTGCTCCATCTACAGCTTCCACCACACCTGTTGTTGAAACAACAACCTCATTGCAGAGAGAAACAACAACCAAGCCAGGAGAAACAACAACCAAGCCAGGAGAAACAACAGTTGTCACATCAAAGCCCTCTGTTGTTACCACAACTACCAAAGCACCAGAAACTACAACTAAAGGAACAACAAAGGCTGGAGAGACAACCCCATCAGAAGTAACAACAAAGATTGCTGAGACAACTAAACCACCAACAGTAACCACAACTGCTCCATCTACAGCTTCCACCACACCTGTTGTTGAAACAACAACCAAGCCAGGAGAAACAACAGTTGTCACATCAAAGCCCTCTGTTGTTACCACAACTACCAAAGCACCAGAAACTACAACTAAAGGAACCACAAAGGCTGGAGAGACAACCCCATCAGAAGCAACAACAAAGATTGCTGAGACAACTAAACCACCAACAGTAACCACAACTGCTCCATCTACAGCTTCCACCACACCTGTTGTTGAAACAACAACCTCATTGCAGAGAGAAACAACAACCAAGCCAGGAGAAACAACAACCAAGCCAGGAGAAACAACAGTTGTCACATCAAAGCCCTCTGTTGTTACCACAACTACCAAAGCACCAGAAACTACAACTAAAGGAACAACAAAGGCTGGAGAGACAACCCCATCAGAAGTAACAACAAAGATTGCTGAGACAACTAAACCACCAACAGTAACCACAACTGCTCCATCTACAGCTTCCACCACACCTGTTGTTGAAACAACAACCAAGCCAGGAGAAACAACAGTTGTCACATCAAAGCCCTCTGTTGTTACCACAACTACCAAAGCACCAGAAACTACAACTAAAGGAACCACAAAGGCTGGAGAGACAACCCCATCAGAAGCAACAACAAAGATTGCTGAGACAACTAAACCACCAACAGTAACCACAACTGCTCCATCTACAGCTTCCACCACACCTGTTGTTGAAACAACAACCTCATTGCAGAGAGAAACAACAACCAAGCCAGGAGAAACAACAACCAAGCCAGGAGAAACAACAGTTGTCACATCAAAGCCCTCTGTTGTTACCACAACTACCAAAGCACCAGAAACTACAACTAAAGGAACCACAAAGGCTGGAGAGACAACCCCATCAGAAGTAACAACAAAGATTGCTGAGACAACTAAACCACCAACAGTAACCACAACTGCTCCATCTACAGCTTCCACCACACCTGTTGTTGAAACAACAACCTCATTGCAGAGAGAAACAACAACCAAGCCAGGAGAAACAACAACCAAGCCAGGAGAAACAACAGTTGTCACATCAAAGCCCTCTGTTGTTACCACAACTACCAAAGCACCAGAAACTACAACTAAAGGAACCACAAAGGCTGGAGAGACAACCCCATCAGAAGCAACAACAAAGATTGCTGAGACAACTAAACCACCAACAGTAACCACAACTGCTCCATCTACAGCTTCCACCACACCTGTTGTTGAAACAACAACCAAGCCAGGAGAAACAACAACCAAGCCAGGAGAAACAACAACCAAGCCAGGAGAAACAACAGTTGTCACATCAAAGCCCTCTGTTGTTACCACAACTACCAAAGCACCAGAAACTACAACTAAAGGAACCACAAAGGCTGGAGAGACAACCCCATCAGAAGCAACAACAAAGATTGCTGAGACAACTAAACCACCAACAGTAACCACAACTGCTCCATCTACAGCTTCCACCACACCTGTTGTTGAAACAACAACCTCATTGCAGAGAGAAACAACAACCAAGCCAGGAGAGACAACAGTTGTCACATCAAAGCCCTCTGTTGTTACCACAACTACCAAAGCACCAGAAACTACAACTAAAGGAACCACAAAGGCTGGAGAGACAACCCCATCAGAAGTAACAACAAAGATTGCTGAGACAACTAAACCACCAACAGTAACCACAACTGCTCCATCTACAGCTTCCACCACACCTGTTGTTGAAACAACAACCAAGCCAGGAGAAACAACAACCAAGCCAGGAGAAACAACAGTTGTCACATCAAAGCCCTCTGTTGTTACCACAACTACCAAAGCACCAGAAACTACAACTAAAGGAACCACAAAGGCTGGAGAGACAACCCCATCAGAAGCAACAACAAAGATTGCTGAGACAACTAAACCACCAACAGTAACCACAACTGCTCCATCTACAGCTTCCACCACACCTGTTGTTGAAACAACAACCTCATTGCAGAGAGAAACAACAACCAAGCCAGGAGAAACAACAACCAAGCCAGGAGAAACAACAGTTGTCACATCAAAGCCCTCTGTTGTTACCACAACTACCAAAGCACCAGAAACTACAACTAAAGGAACCACAAAGGCTGGAGAGACAACCCCATCAGAAGCAACAACAAAGATTGCTGAGACAACTAAACCACCAACAGTAACCACAACTGCTCCATCTACAGCTTCCACCACACCTGTTGTTGAAACAACAACCAAGCCAGGAGAAACAACAACCAAGCCAGGAGAAACAACAGTTGTCACATCAAAGCCCTCTGTTGTTACCACAACTACCAAAGCACCAGAAACTACAACTAAAGGAACCACAAAGGCTGGAGAGACAACCCCATCAGAAGTAACAACAAAGATTGCTGAGACAACTAAACCACCAACAGTAACCACAACTGCTCCATCTACAGCTTCCACCACACCTGTTGTTGAAACAACAACCAAGCCAGGAGAAACAACAACCAAGCCAGGAGAAACAACAGTTGTCACATCAAAGCCCTCTGTTGTTACCACAACTACCAAAGCACCAGAAACTACAACTAAAGGAACAACAAAGGCTGGAGAGACAACCCCATCAGAAGCAACAACAAAGATTGCTGAGACAACTAAACCACCAACAGTAACCACAACTGCTCCATCTACAGCTTCCACCACACCTGTTGTTGAAACAACAACCTCATTGCAGAGAGAAACAACAACCAAGCCAGGAGAAACAACAACCAAGCCAGGAGAAACAACAGTTGTCACATCAAAGCCCTCTGTTGTTACCACAACTACCAAAGCACCAGAAACTACAACTAAAGGAACCACAAAGGCTGGAGAGACAACCCCATCAGAAGCAACAACAAAGATTGCTGAGACAACTAAACCACCAACAGTAACCACAACTGCTCCATCTACAGCTTCCACCACACCTGTTGTTGAAACAACAACCAAGCCAGGAGAAACAACAACCAAGCCAGGAGAAACAACAGTTGTCACATCAAAGCCCTCTGTTGTTACCACAACTACCAAAGCACCAGAAACTACAACTAAAGGAACCACAAAGGCTGGAGAGACAACCCCATCAGAAGTAACAACAAAGATTGCTGAGACAACTAAACCACCAACAGTAACCACAACTGCTCCATCTACAGCTTCCACCACACCTGTTGTTGAAACAACAACCTCATTGCAGAGAGAAACAACAACCAAGCCAGGAGAAACAACAACCAAGCCAGGAGAAACAACAGTTGTCACATCAAAGCCCTCTGTTGTTACCACAACTACCAAAGCACCAGAAACTACAACTAAAGGAACCACAAAGGCTGGAGAGACAACCCCATCAGAAGTAACAACAAAGATTGCTGAGACAACTAAACCACCAACAGTAACCACAACTGCTCCATCTACAGCTTCCACCACACCTGTTGTTGAAACAACAACCTCATTGCAGAGAGAAACAACAACCAAGCCAGGAGAAACAACAACCAAGCCAGGAGAAACAACAGTTGTCACATCAAAGCCCTCTGTTGTTACCACAACTACCAAAGCACCAGAAACTACAACTAAAGGAACAACAAAGGCTGGAGAGACAACCCCATCAGAAATAACAACAAAGATTGCTGAGACAACTAAACCACCAACAGTAACCACAACTGCTCCATCTACAGCTTCCACCACACCTGTTGTTGAAACAACAACCTCATTGCAGAGAGAAACAACAACCAAGCCAGGAGAAACAACAGTTGTCACATCAAAGCCCTCTGTTGTTACCACAACTACCAAAGCACCAGAAACTACAACTAAAGGAACCACAAAGGCTGGAGAGACAACCCCATCAGAAGCAACAACAAAGATTGCTGAGACAACTAAACCACCAACAGTAACCACAACTGCTCCATCTACAGCTTCCACCACACCTGTTGTTGAAACAACAACCAAGCCAGGAGAAACAACAACCAAGCCAGGAGAAACAACAACCAAGCCAGGAGAAACAACAGTTGTCACATCAAAGCCCTCTGTTGTTACCACAACTACCAAAGCACCAGAAACTACAACTAAAGGAACAACAAAGGCTGGAGAGACAACCCCATCAGAAGCAACAACAAAGATTGCTGAGACAACTAAACCACCAACAGTAACCACAACTGCTCCATCTACAGCTTCCACCACACCTGTTGTTGAAACAACAACCAAGCCAGGAGAAACAACAACCAAGCCAGGAGAAACAACAGTTGTCACATCAAAGCCCTCTGTTGTTACCACAACTACCAAAGCACCAGAAACTACAACTAAAGGAACCACAAAGGCTGGAGAGACAACCTCATCAGAAGCAACAACAAAGATTGCTGAGACAACTAAACCACCAACAGTAACCACAACTGCTCCATCTACAGCTTCCACCACACCTGTTGTTGAAACAACAACCAAGCCAGGAGAAACAACAACCAAGCCAGGAGAAACAACAGTTGTCACATCAAAGCCCTCTGTTGTTACCACAACTACCAAAGCACCAGAAACTACAACTAAAGGAACCACAAAGGCTGGAGAGACAACCCCATCAGAAGCAACAACAAAGATTGCTGAGACAACTAAACCACCAACAGTAACCACAACTGCTCCATCTACAGCTTCCACCACACCTGTTGTTGAAACAACAACCAAGCCAGGAGAAACAACAGTTGTCACATCAAAGCCCTCTGTTGTTACCACAACTACCAAAGCACCAGAAACTACAACTAAAGGAACAACAAAGGCTGGAGAGACAACCCCATCAGAAGCAACAACAAAGATTGCTGAGACAACTAAACCACCAACAGTAACCACAACTGCTCCATCTACAGCTTCCACCACACCTGTTGTTGAAACAACAACCTCATTGCAGAGAGAAACAACAACCAAGCCAGGAGAAACAACAACCAAGCCAGGAGAAACAACAGTTGTCACATCAAAGCCCTCTGTTGTTACCACAACTACCAAAGCACCAGAAACTACAACTAAAGGAACCACAAAGGCTGGAGAGACAACCCCATCAGAAGTAACAACAAAGATTGCTGAGACAACTAAACCACCAACAGTAACCACAACTGCTCCATCTACAGCTTCCACCACACCTGTTGTTGAAACAACAACCTCATTGCAGAGAGAAACAACAACCAAGCCAGGAGAAACAACAACCAAGCCAGGAGAAACAACAGTTGTCACATCAAAGCCCTCTGTTGTTACCACAACTACCAAAGCACCAGAAACTACAACTAAAGGAACAACAAAGGCTGGAGAGACAACCCCATCAGAAGCAACAACAAAGATTGCTGAGACAACTAAACCACCAACAGTAACCACAACTGCTCCATCTACAGCTTCCACCACACCTGTTGTTGAAACAACAACCTCATTGCAGAGAGAAACAACAACCAAGCCAGGAGAAACAACAACCAAGCCAGGAGAAACAACAGTTGTCACATCAAAGCCCTCTGTTGTTACCACAACTACCAAAGCACCAGAAACTACAACTAAAGGAACCACAAAGGCTGGAGAGACAACCCCATCAGAAGCAACAACAAAGATTGCTGAGACAACTAAACCACCAACAGTAACCACAACTGCTCCATCTACAGCTTCCACCACACCTGTTGTTGAAACAACAACCAAGCCAGGAGAAACAACAACCAAGCCAGGAGAAACAACAGTTGTCACATCAAAGCCCTCTGTTGTTACCACAACTACCAAAGCACCAGAAACTACAACTAAAGGAACAACAAAGGCTGGAGAGACAACCCCATCAGAAGCAACAACAAAGATTGCTGAGACAACTAAACCACCAACAGTAACCACAACTGCTCCATCTACAGCTTCCACCACACCTGTTGTTGAAACAACAACCTCATTGCAGAGAGAAACAACAACCAAGCCAGGAGAAACAACAACCAAGCCAGGAGAAACAACAGTTGTCACATCAAAGCCCTCTGTTGTTACCACAACTACCAAAGCACCAGAAACTACAACTAAAGGAACCACAAAGGCTGGAGAGACAACCCCATCAGAAGTAACAACAAAGATTGCTGAGACAACTAAACCACCAACAGTAACCACAACTGCTCCATCTACAGCTTCCACCACACCTGTTGTTGAAACAACAACCTCATTGCAGAGAGAAACAACAACCAAGCCAGGAGAAACAACAACCAAGCCAGGAGAAACAACAGTTGTCACATCAAAGCCCTCTGTTGTTACCACAACTACCAAAGCAACAGAAACTACAACTAAAGGAACAACAAAGGCTGGAGAGACAACCCCATCAGAAGTAACAACAAAGATTGCTGAGACAACTAAACCACCAACAGTAACCACAACTGCTCCATCTACAGCTTCCACCACACCTGTTGTTGAAACAACAACCTCATTGCAGAGAGAAACAACAACCAAGCCAGGAGAAACAACAACCAAGCCAGGAGAAACAACAGTTGTCACATCAAAGCCCTCTGTTGTTACCACAACTACCAAAGCACCAGAAACTACAACTAAAGGAACCACAAAGGCTGGAGAGACAACCCCATCAGAAGCAACAACAAAGATTGCTGAGACAACTAAACCACCAACAGTAACCACAACTGCTCCATCTACAGCTTCCACCACACCTGTTGTTGAAACAACAACCAAGCCAGGAGAAACAACAACCAAGCCAGGAGAAACAACAGTTGTCACATCAAAGCCCTCTGTTGTTACCACAACTACCAAAGCACCAGAAACTACAACTAAAGGAACCACAAAGGCTGGAGAGACAACCCCATCAGAAGCAACAACAAAGATTGCTGAGACAACTAAACCACCAACAGTAACCACAACTGCTCCATCTACAGCTTCCACCACACCTGTTGTTGAAACAACAACCTCATTGCAGAGAGAAACAACAACCAAGCCAGGAGAAACAACAACCAAGCCAGGAGAAACAACAGTTGTCACATCAAAGCCCTCTGTTGTTACCACAACTACCAAAGCACCAGAAACTACAACTAAAGGAACCACAAAGGCTGGAGAGACAACCCCATCAGAAGTAACAACAAAGATTGCTGAGACAACTAAACCACCAACAGTAACCACAACTGCTCCATCTACAGCTTCCACCACACCTGTTGTTGAAACAACAACCTCATTGCAGAGAGAAACAACAACCAAGCCAGGAGAGACAACAACCAAGCCAGGAGAAACAACAACCAAGCCAGGAGAAACAACAGTTGTCACATCAAAGCCCTCTGTTGTTACCACAACTACCAAAGCACCAGAAACTACAACTAAAGGAACCACAAAGGCTGGAGAGACAACCCCATCAGAAGCAACAACAAAGATTGCTGAGACAACTAAACCACCAACAGTAACCACAACTGCTCCATCTACAGCTTCCACCACACCTGTTGTTGAAACAACAACCTCATTGCAGAGAGAAACAACAACCAAGCCAGGAGAAACAACAACCAAGCCAGGAGAAACAACAGTTGTCACATCAAAGCCCTCTGTTGTTACCACAACTACCAAAGCACCAGAAACTACAACTAAAGGAACCACAAAGGCTGGAGAGACAACCCCATCAGAAGTAACAACAAAGATTGCTGAGACAACTAAACCACCAACAGTAACCACAACTGCTCCATCTACAGCTTCCACCACACCTGTTGTTGAAACAACAACCAAGCCAGGAGAAACAACAACCAAGCCAGGAGAAACAACAGTTGTCACATCAAAGCCCTCTGTTGTTACCACAACTACCAAAGCACCAGAAACTACAACTAAAGGAACAACAAAGGCTGGAGAGACAACCCCATCAGAAGCAACAACAAAGATTGCTGAGACAACTAAACCACCAACAGTAACCACAACTGCTCCATCTACAGCTTCCACCACACCTGTTGTTGAAACAACAACCAAGCCAGGAGAAACAACAACCAAGCCAGGAGAAACAACAGTTGTCACATCAAAGCCCTCTGTTGTTACCACAACTACCAAAGCACCAGAAACTACAACTAAAGGAACCACAAAGGCTGGAGAGACAACCCCATCAGAAGCAACAACAAAGATTGCTGAGACAACTAAACCACCAACAGTAACCACAACTGCTCCATCTACAGCTTCCACCACACCTGTTGTTGAAACAACAACCTCATTGCAGAGAGAAACAACAACCAAGCCAGGAGAAACAACAACCAAGCCAGGAGAAACAACAGTTGTCACATCAAAGCCCTCTGTTGTTACCACAACTACCAAAGCACCAGAAACTACAACTAAAGGAACCACAAAGGCTGGAGAGACAACCCCATCAGAAGTAACAACAAAGATTGCTGAGACAACTAAACCACCAACAGTAACCACAACTGCTCCATCTACAGCTTCCACCACACCTGTTGTTGAAACAACAACCTCATTGCAGAGAGAAACAACAACCAAGCCAGGAGAAACAACAACCAAGCCAGGAGAAACAACAGTTGTCACATCAAAGCCCTCTGTTGTTACCACAACTACCAAAGCACCAGAAACTACAACTAAAGGAACAACAAAGGCTGGAGAGACAACCCCATCAGAAGCAACAACAAAGATTGCTGAGACAACTAAACCACCAACAGTAACCACAACTGCTCCATCTACAGCTTCCACCACACCTGTTGTTGAAACAACAACCAAGCCAGGAGAAACAACAACCAAGCCAGGAGAAACAACAGTTGTCACATCAAAGCCCTCTGTTGTTACCACAACTACCAAAGCACCAGAAACTACAACTAAAGGAACAACAAAGGCTGGAGAGACAACCCCATCAGAAGCAACAACAAAGATTGCTGAGACAACTAAACCACCAACAGTAACCACAACTGCTCCATCTACAGCTTCCACCACACCTGTTGTTGAAACAACAACCTCATTGCAGAGAGAAACAACAACCAAGCCAGGAGAAACAACAACCAAGCCAGGAGAAACAACAGTTGTCACATCAAAGCCCTCTGTTGTTACCACAACTACCAAAGCACCAGAAACTACAACTAAAGGAACCACAAAGGCTGGAGAGACAACCCCATCAGAAGTAACAACAAAGATTGCTGAGACAACTAAACCACCAACAGTAACCACAACTGCTCCATCTACAGCTTCCACCACACCTGTTGTTGAAACAACAACCTCATTGCAGAGAGAAACAACAACCAAGCCAGGAGAAACAACAACCAAGCCAGGAGAAACAACAGTTGTCACATCAAAGCCCTCTGTTGTTACCACAACTACCAAAGCACCAGAAACTACAACTAAAGGAACCACAAAGGCTGGAGAGACAACCCCATCAGAAGCAACAACAAAGATTGCTGAGACAACTAAACCACCAACAGTAACCACAACTGCTCCATCTACAGCTTCCACCACACCTGTTGTTGAAACAACAACCTCATTGCAGAGAGAAACAACAACCAAGCCAGGAGAGACAACAACCAAGCCAGGAGAAACAACAGTTGTCACATCAAAGCCCTCTGTTGTTACCACAACTACCAAAGCACCAGAAACTACAACTAAAGGAACCACAAAGGCTGGAGAGACAACCCCATCAGAAGTAACAACAAAGATTGCTGAGACAACTAAACCACCAACAGTAACCACAACTGCTCCATCTACAGCTTCCACCACACCTGTTGTTGAAACAACAACCAAGCCAGGAGAAACAACAACCAAGCCAGGAGAAACAACAGTTGTCACATCAAAGCCCTCTGTTGTTACCACAACTACCAAAGCACCAGAAACTACAACTAAAGGAACAACAAAGGCTGGAGAGACAACCCCATCAGAAGCAACAACAAAGATTGCTGAGACAACTAAACCACCAACAGTAACCACAACTGCTCCATCTACAGCTTCCACCACACCTGTTGTTGAAACAACAACCAAGCCAGGAGAAACAACAACCAAGCCAGGAGAAACAACAGTTGTCACATCAAAGCCCTCTGTTGTTACCACAACTACCAAAGCACCAGAAACTACAACTAAAGGAACCACAAAGGCTGGAGAGACAACCCCATCAGAAGTAACAACAAAGATTGCTGAGACAACTAAACCACCAACAGTAACCACAACTGCTCCATCTACAGCTTCCACCACACCTGTTGTTGAAACAACAACCTCATTGCAGAGAGAAACAACAACCAAGCCAGGAGAGACAACAACCAAGCCAGGAGAAACAACAGTTGTCACATCAAAGCCCTCTGTTGTTACCACAACTACCAAAGCACCAGAAACTACAACTAAAGGAACAACAAAGGCTGGAGAGACAACCCCATCAGAAGCAACAACAAAGATTGCTGAGACAACTAAACCACCAACAGTAACCACAACTGCTCCATCTACAGCTTCCACCACACCTGTTGTTGAAACAACAACCAAGCCAGGAGAAACAACAACCAAGCCAGGAGAAACAACAACCAAGCCAGGAGAAACAACAGTTGTCACATCAAAGCCCTCTGTTGTTACCACAACTACCAAAGCACCAGAATCTACAACTAAAGGAACCACAAAGGCTGGAGAGACATCCCCATCAGAAGTAACAACAAAGATTGCTGAGACAACTAAACCACCAACAGTAACCACAACTGCTCCATCTACAGCTTCCACCACACCTGTTGTTGAAACAACAACCTCATTGCAGAGAGAAACAACAACCAAGCCAGGAGAAACAACAACCAAGCCAGGAGAAACAACAGTTGTCACATCAAAGCCCTCTGTTGTTACCACAACTACCAAAGCACTAGAAACTACAACTAAAGGAACCACAAAGGCTGGAGAGACAACCCCATCAGAAGCAACAACAAAGATTGCTGAGACAACTAAACCACCAACAGTAACCACAACTGCTCCATCTACAGCTTCCACCACACCTGTTGTTGAAACAACAACCTCATTGCAGAGAGAAACAACAACCAAGCCAGGAGAAACAACAACCAAGCCAGGAGAAACAACAGTTGTCACATCAAAGCCCTCTGTTGTTACCACAACTACCAAAGCACCAGAAACTACAACTAAAGGAACCACAAAGGCTGGAGAGACAACCCCATCAGAAGCAACAACAAAGATTGCTGAGACAACTAAACCACCAACAGTAACCACAACTGCTCCATCTACAGCTTCCACCACACCTGTTGTTGAAACAACAACCAAGCCAGGAGAAACAACAACCAAGCCAGGAGAAACAACAGTTGTCACATCAAAGCCCTCTGTTGTTACCACAACTACCAAAGCACCAGAAACTACAACTAAAGGAACCACAAAGGCTGGAGAGACAACCCCATCAGAAGTAACAACAAAGATTGCTGAGACAACTAAACCACCAACAGTAACCACAACTGCTCCATCTACAGCTTCCACCACACCTGTTGTTGAAACAACAACCTCATTGCAGAGAGAAACAACAACCAAGCCAGGAGAAACAACAACCAAGCCAGGAGAAACAACAGTTGTCACATCAAAGCCCTCTGTTGTTACCACAACTACCAAAGCACCAGAAACTACAACTAAAGGAACCACAAAGGCTGGAGAGACAACCCCATCAGAAGCAACAACAAAGATTGCTGAGACAACTAAACCACCAACAGTAACCACAACTGCTCCATCTACAGCTTCCACCACACCTGTTGTTGAAACAACAACCTCATTGCAGAGAGAAACAACAACCAAGCCAGGAGAGACAACAACCAAGCCAGGAGAAACAACAACCAAGCCAGGAGAAACAACAGTTGTCACATCAAAGCCCTCTGTTGTTACCACAACTACCAAAGCACCAGAAACTACAACTAAAGGAACCACAAAGGCTGGAGAGACAACCCCATCAGAAGTAACAACAAAGATTGCTGAGACAACTAAACCACCAACAGTAACCACAACTGCTCCATCTACAGCTTCCACCACACCTGTTGTTGAAACAACAACCTCATTGCAGAGAGAAACAACAACCAAGCCAGGAGAAACAACAACCAAGCCAGGAGAAACAACAGTTGTCACATCAAAGCCCTCTGTTGTTACCACAACTACCAAAGCACCAGAAACTACAACTAAAGGAACCACAAAGGCTGGAGAGACAACCCCATCAGAAGCAACAACAAAGATTGCTGAGACAACTAAACCACCAACAGTAACCACAACTGCTCCATCTACAGCTTCCACCACACCTGTTGTTGAAACAACAACCTCATTGCAGAGAGAAACAACAACCAAGCCAGGAGAGACAACAACCAAGCCAGGAGAAACAACAACCAAGCCAGGAGAAACAACAGTTGTCACATCAAAGCCCTCTGTTGTTACCACAACTACCAAAGCACCAGAAACTACAACTAAAGGAACCACAAAGGCTGGAGAGACAACCCCATCAGAAGCAACAACAAAGATTGCTGAGACAACTAAACCACCAACAGTAACCACAACTGCTCCATCTACAGCTTCCACCACACCTGTTGTTGAAACAACAACCTCATTGCAGAGAGAAACAACAACCAAGCCAGGAGAGACAACAACCAAGCCAGGAGAAACAACAACCAAGCCAGGAGAAACAACAGTTGTCACATCAAAGCCCTCTGTTGTTACCACAACTACCAAAGCACCAGAAACTACAACTAAAGGAACCACAAAGGCTGGAGAGACAACCCCATCAGAAGCAACAACAAAGATTGCTGAGACAACTAAACCACCAACAGTAACCACAACTGCTCCAGTAACAACCACTGTCCATCCTTTAAATACAACAACAGGCGGAGTAGTCACTGGAACATCAACAACAACAACTGTAATTTCTCAACCTGTTGTAAACGCAACTACTGTGACTCCAACAGTAACTACAGCATCCACCTCTATAGTTACAACCACTATTGGCCCGATAACAAAGACTCTTCCAGGCACCACAACTGTTATCACAACTGGTTTGTCTTCTACTGAGGAAATTGTTACTACAATCCTGGCAACAACATCACTGCCTACCCCCAGTACAACACCATGTTACTGCATTTCGAATGGAACATCACATCAACCTGGTGGGTGACCCTTCATATTTCATTTTTTTATTTGAATCTTTTTGCTTGTCATTTGTAATTTAAGAAGTTTTTTAATTCGTAGTTTGGATTTTGATTATTACATTTAATTTTTCACACATAACTTACTTTTCCTATCATGCTCTTCAAAACTGGCCACCAAAACTTATTAGTATTGACTACAAATAGGTTTAGAAACAAAGTTGGAACACCTGCCCATTGTGGTGACAGTTCAAAAGTCGAGGCTAGGCAGCACAACGGTCTTTAGTACACAAGAAATATCTGACAAATCTCAGTGTTCACTCTTTTGGACGCAGAGTAGAAAATTACATGCGTCAAGTGAATTGTTTACCTTGAGTTTTTCTTTAGAATACCGACTTGGTTTCAACAACGTTTACGAAGATGTCCTTCCACTGTAACTTTTATTTATTTGGATTGTTGACCCACTGAGCTGAGTGAGTACGTTTCAGGAAACATCAACCCCTTGCTAAGGGTTACCTTGTCACTATCAACTGGTCGTCTGCTGAAGAGCAATTAACATCCACTAACTTTCTGATGTGAACTGAATGCAAGCTACCGCTAGCAAACTTTCTGCCACGAGTTAGGCTCCGCCCACGAATCACATCAGCCCTATGTACAAACACCAAAGTGGTCTATAGTTAGGATTGTGAGTCATAAGATAACAGGCTTGTACATAGTATCCTGATGCAATTAATCTTCAAATAATAATGAGTTACAGCACTAAAAAAACTGTATTAGTCATTGCTAAATGCACCCTGAAACAGCCCACTCACAAACTTTATATTACTTTATATGAAACAACTTATTTGACACGTGACTTAAGTACTGAGTAGTCTCTCACTTTTTCATGAGCATTTCCAGTTTACCCATCATTAATGTCTTTGTGCACCTCACCCACCATTATAGATTATTACTTCATAACGAAGCCAATTTTAAGTGACAGCTTCCTGGACTGCACATACCTATAATGATAGACTTGTATTAATGTATTACCATCCATGCAGTAAATTCACACCAGGTCTGTATTTGTAGTCAGTAATAGGTAGCCAAAAACATCAGTGCCCTATGTTATAAGAGCAAAACTGTCCTCTTCAATAATCTTTACACATTAGAGTCACTTTATGTTCTCAATTCAATTATTTTTTGCTCTGACGACTGTATTCATACCGTCTTTATTCACAGGAGAAATGCTGTATAATGTCACCGACAGTGCAGGGTGGTGTTTTGTTGCGTACTGCAATTCTTCTTGTAAAGTTGAGACACAGTCCAGTCCATGTCCTACACAACCACCAACAGGCACCACCACAGTCTCAGTCTCAGGAACCCCATCACAACCCAAGGACTGCATCTATATGAATCAAACAATGCAGGTATAAAAGAGATCAAAGTTGTTCATTATTTGTTCATTTGATTTAAAATTGCTTTAATGATTGTATATCAGGACCTGCTTGTGGTAAGGAAACAATAAAGGACCAAGAGTTTGGCCAAATTACTTTTCAAACTTCATGATTTGTGTTAATAGACTCACTACATATTTCAATAGCTTGGTATGGTTTGCTGTTTTCTGATTTAAATAGTTTTTCAGTTGCTTGTTTTTTTTATTGATCAAGAAGTATAACTATCTACAACCAAAGCTACATTTCCAAAGCATTAAAAAGAATTCACTGCTTCTGTCAGATGGTTTGAATTACATAAGAAATGCCTGTATACACCAATTTCCAATGGATGTGGCCTTGGCCTGGAAGAGATGTCATCAGGTGTTGTCCAATTGGTGGGTTGGCACAGGTGGCAGAGTGTTGCCCATCTCCTCTTGGCTTCACACTTGTTTCTCCACTCTTATGCCAGAGTCCATAGAGTCTCCTTATGCTTACCAAGCCTTTGGACAGCATTCTTCCTCTGTTGCCCTTTTATTCAGACTTATGCATCAAGTTCCACACTGGTTGAGTTGGGAATCCGCAACATCCCAAGCTACGTTGCTACGTCCTTGACAAGCTGTTGATATTTGGCTTTTTTTCTGATGCTCACAGCCCTTCTCCAGTGGGATTGTAGTTACACCAGGATAACTTTATTTTCCACCTGAGATCACAAGATGATGTTTTGTCAAAGAGTTGTGGACAGAGTGTGACCTTGGTGACACTGGTGTCTTTGGTGTGACAGAGTTTTTTCCCAAGGTCTGCCTTCCCCAGGTGGACTGCAGCAGACTTTGTCTAGCTTTGACCTTTCAAACCATTGTCAGTGCCTTGTCATGGCACCAATAGGTGAGGTCCTATTCATCCATGTACCTTTTTCTCATATGATCCAACTCTCAAGAAGCACCCATCATCTCTAACTCTGATGAAGAGGAGCACATTGGAGAAGTGCTGAATATTATTTACATGAGAAATATTGTTTTGTTTGCAGATACATTTTCCAAGGAATCAGGTGTAATGAATACAATGTAATTCAAAATTATCCAGATCTAGATAATTGTAGTTGGATGTGATCTGTGGGCTTACAACACCATGTGAAAAATTGAGCTAAAGATCAACCTGACATGATGATTTTTAAACAGTGGCTACACAAAAAAAAATGAGCCAGTTGTCTACCTTTCACTAACATAAGACACTGAGGTTTAGTCTGTCTGTAGTCTCATTTATATCCCCGGAGTTATTCTCGACATATCTTATAATTTAATAAAATATTTACTAGGAAGGTCTAGTCAGCTTAGGTGGGTGAAGTGAAACTTGTTTTGGAGGAGTCTCCTTACCTAAAATCTCTCAACCAGGTCTACAATCCCTCCAATCCCTCCCGCCCCAATATGCTGTCAATGAAAGGTGTCTGATCCAACCTTCACAACAGGGTCCTAAGACGCTAACTAGACTCTACTCCTCTGTCCCCCCTCGGAGGTGGAACGAACTACCAAGTCCCTTTGCACCTTTAAGAAAAAGCTAAAGACCCAGCTCTTTATGAACACCTATGACCTCAATGATGATGATGACGATTGTTTTTATAATATTGATGATGATAGTAATAACGATGGTTTGTTTGATAACAATGATTTTAAGATGGTTTCTTTACTGATTAGAGCTCTCAAGAACTACCGTCAATATTGTGTTTGCCTCTGTGCACGGTGTGTCCAATTGGACTCAAAGTTGATCATTTGTAGTTAATTACATTGTTTCCTTTTTTCTAGATCCTTGCTTGTGTTGTTCTTACTCTTTGATGTACGTTGCTTTGGATAAGTGAATTGTAGAATATTTATCTTTTCTTTGGTTTACCATTGATTTATTGGTGGGAAATGCTGCATTTGTCATTTTGCTGGAGCTCAGCTTATTACACTTCTATGGAGGATATCTTCAGTGAAGTGAGGCTTCATTTAACGTAGACTAGACTAACTGGTAGCTACATTTTTTCACGGTGCTCTCCAAACACTAAAACAACCTTATCTGTGGATTTCCTCCAGGATCATATGTATTGGTTGTGAGGATTAATTATTGCATCCATAATGTCAGCAGTTATCATTGCATACGAACCACTTCAACTTAAAGTTTCCAGTGGAGTAATACGTTATTCTTTAAAGAAGTTATCCTGAAATTAACAGAATGACATGCAAATAAACCACAAAGAGCAATTTGGGGATATTTGGATTGAGATTACAGTATGCATCATTGGTGTAAAATATAACTTTTCTTGAAGATATGAATGTTTCCTCCTAAATGATTTTGTGCTTCTCAATCCTTACAGAATAAAGAAACTGTGATGATTGACAACTGCACCATCATTGCTATCTGCGAAAATGGCACGGTAATAAAAAAACCTTATACCTGTCCACAAGAAGAACCACTCATCTGTACCAATGGACGTAAAGCAGTTAAGGTCTATGATGAAAACAGATGCTGCTACCACTATGAATGTGAATGTAAGTAGAAAATTGTAACGTTTGATCAAAGTTTTTCACTATTCGTAGAATATCTTGTTTCATTGTGCTAGGACTCTAAGCAATGACATCCCCTCTGCAAAAGAAAAACCCTTTACACTGCAGCATTGTTTAAATACATCCTATGGTTTTATGAGTTCATCTGCCACAAATATAAGACTGTTTGTTGTAGTTGTCCTTACACGGTGAGCTCTAGGACTGGTTCTTGGAAAGCCACCTACACCATGGACTGTATTAAACGTGGTTGTAGTCTCAGTGATGTCATCCATTGGTTGTTTAAGAGACGTTTGGGAGTACTGTGTCAACCAAACTTTCAATCAACCAGTCAAACAGCCGAAGCTAAGGTGGGCTTAAACCTCCTGACAAATTGCTTCAACACCCCCACCTGTCAGTCTACTCAGCCACACCCCTAACTATGAATAACTCTTATCCTTCATAAACAGATGAGCTGTAAAACAGTCGCCTCCTGTGCAGTGTTTGCCGATAAATAAATCCACTTTTCAGACCAAATTCTCAAGTTGTTAACATGTTTATTTCTGATCACTAAATTGGCTTTTTTGAATGGGTGTGTGACTTCCTGTGCTTTTGCAGCTAGCCTAAAGAAGGCACTCGAGGAACTGCAGTTTTTTTACACAGAGCTTTGCCTACCCCATGGACTTCCTTAAAAACAGGGTGTAGCCTCCTGTGTGTACGGTGAAGTGGATGCAGATGTTTCTTCTATCAGCATTATTTCCTCATGAGTTCATGGACTCAAACTTTGTTCAAATCCTTTTCAACAAAGAACAATGTTCATTTTGACATAATGATCCCATTTAGAGCAAGCTGTGATAAAGTAGAACTTGTTTTAGAGTAGGACACTTGTACAGTGTTCAGTTGTCGTAAAATATTCAGTACTAAAACAACTCGTCACAAACTAAAAATCAAGCAGCATTAAGATGTTGTTCATTTAGCCAATGGGTAACTGTAAACAACTGCAGTTCATCGAGTTTCCACTTGAGGACATCTTTGAAAGACCCGAAAACACCCGTATTAATTTTACAGCATGTTTACAGCCTGGTACAAAAGACAGTTTTGGTCTGAACAGTTCATGTCTTTATCAGCACACATACACAAGGGATTCTTTTTATCTGTCTGTCTGTCTGTCAATCTACTGAAGAAGTAATCATGTGTTGTTCGTTCCAGTTCTTACTAACTTAAAGTGTGTTTGTTCTTCTTCTCCTGCAGGTGTGTGCACTGTCTTGAATAAGGTGCAATACATCACATTTGATGGAAAAAGTTACTCTTTCCAACAGTACTGCAATTTCTACCTGGTCAAAGAGATAACTGATAAATACAATCTGACCATCTTGGTGGATAATCAAGTGTGTGATCCCATAGACAGCTCCTTCTGTCCCCAGGCCGTGGTTGTTTATTTCCAGTCTTACAAGATTGTTTTGACTAAGATAAAGGATGTAGGCAATGGGGTAAGTAACATTTGCAAAAAGACAGATGTGTAAATAAACTTCATGAATGATAATTAAATGTGGTGGGTTGTCTGTCAGAGTGCTGTGATCAGTTGAAGTTTGAAGTGTCTGTGTTTCGTCTTCATGTGTGTACAGGTGTACCTGAATGACAAACGAATCTATCCCACCTACTCCAACTCTGAGCTGTTCTTCACTAGCACAGACGTAGCGGTCACTTTGGAAATACCTGCCATTAGGACTAAAGTGGACTATAGTTTAACGTCATTTAGCATTTACCTTCCAAACGCTCTATTTGGTGGGAATACTGAGGGACAGTGTGGTGAGTAACCAGAACACACACACACACACACACACACACACACACACACACACACATCGCTGTTTTTGTTTCTGAGGTCATATTTGGTCATCCACATTGGAAAACCATGGGCCTGTACTACGAGGCACTTTTGGTTATGGAGGTAACTTCAGGGTTAACTTGGGCTATTCAGTACTACGAATGTGGTTCACTTCACTTCTTAATGGGGTAGATCACCATGGTAACCTGAACTGCTCTGGAACAGGTAAAGTTCAGGGTTAGAGCTTAACCTTTATGAAACTTTGTTCAGTGACTAATCAGATCTTCTGGTTCACAGAGGTCTGTGAGCTGATTGTGAGGGGGTGGAGGTAGAGAGACTTCTTATAAACAATGTATGATCACAGGAGATGTTAACAATGATTTACAGTTATCATCCTACAACAGAGATGAATGCCAACTAACAGAAGGACTGATAGTGTGCATAAGCATCATAAAACAACAGAGGTCATCCTCAGAGACTGGTCATGTATGAACTGCTGCCACTTCTCCTCATCCAGGGACCTGTGACAACTCACAGTTCAACGACTGCCGCTCTCCAAACGGCATCGTGGGAAACTGCTCAGCCAATGCAGGCCAGTGGGTGGTCCCAGGTGTACCCTGTGTAGTCCCCACACAACCCTCACCAATAACAACTACACCTGAGACCACAGCAGTCACAACACAGCTTCCCTGCAGACCGGCCATCTGTGACCTCCTGACCAGCAGGTGAGAGTTTGTTGCAATTATAAAGAATCAAAATTACACAAAGTGCAGGTCAGGAAAAGCAGCTAAAGCAGTAAAGCAAAAGAGGAAAGGAATGAAATCAAAGATCAGAACATGATTAGATAAGAAAACGATTACATCACATCACAGGAAATAAAAGTGAAGGCAGATCCTTAAATTTATAACAGCAACAAATGATGGAGTAGTAAAACATCAGAAGAATGATTAGAAGATGGATAAAATAATTTCAATTTTAAAAAGCATCGACATCACAAATACTGATGTCATGCATCACGTCGTCTGAACGCAGAACTTTTTTGGAAACGCTTTATCTGACAGAGTGCTCTTCTTTGTTTGTGTATCTTTTTAGTTTATTTGAGTCGTGCAACTCAGTCATATCCCCAGCAGTCTTCGTAGCATCCTGTCGGTCAGACATCTGCAACAATGAAAATTTCACCTGCTCAAGCCTGGCGGCGTACGCTTCCGAGTGCTCCAACAAAGGAATCTGTATTGACTGGAGGAATGCCACCAACGGGCTGTGTGGTGAGATTTACCTTCTATAATGTCAAAAACTCGTTTTTGTGTGGAGGGTTCAAAAATGTAGATATGAATATTTATTCATTTTACAGAGCACAAGTGTCCAGACAACAAAGTGTACAAAGCCTGCGGCCCTGCTGTGGAGAAAACATGCAATTACAGGTAACTTTGTTTGGTGCTTTGTGTTTGTCTATATTTACATCGTTTAAACTTAAACCCTAACCCTAGCTACAACAAACTCTGATTTATCGTTAGAGTCCTCATGATAAAAACACCTTGACTCCTTTGAGGTGTCCATTGTCAGGACTCATTTTATAATTGTTCATTAAATCAAGGGAAGGAATAGTCACATTTACAGTTACGTTCATTTGACTAAGTAGTTCATCAGTCTTTAAAGGCAATGGGAGCATATGTGATACTTTAAATAAATCTCTGTCACTGTTTTATCTCTCTTCAGTGTGAAGGCTGTTTTATAAATCTTTAGTGTGTGGAGGCTGTTTTATATATCTTCAGTGTGGAGGCTGTTTTATATATCTTCAGTGTGGAGGCTGTTTTATATATCTTCAGTGTGGAGGCTGTTTTATAAATCTTTAGTGTGTGTAGGCTGTTTTATATCTCTTCAGTGTGGAGGCTGTTTTATAAATCTTTAATGTGTGAAGGCTGTTTTATATCTCTTCAGTGTGGAGGCTGTTTTATAAATCTTCAGTGTGGAGGCTGTTTTATATCTCTTCAGTGTGGAGGCTGTTTTATATCTCTTCAGTGTGGAGGCTGTTTTATAAATCTTCAGTGTGGAGGCTGTTTTATATCTCTTCAGTGTGGAGGCTGTTTTATATCTCTTCAGTGTGGAGGCTGTTTTATATCTCTTCAGTGTGGAGGCTGTTTTATAAATCTTTAGTGTGTGGAGGCTGTTTTATATCTCTTCAGTGTGGAGGCTGTTTTATAAATCTTTAGTGTGTGGAGGCTGTTTTATATCTCTTCAGTGTGGAGGCTGTTTTATAAATCTTCAGTGTGGAGGCTGTTTTATATCTCTTCAGTGTGGAGGCTGTTTTATATCTCTTCAGTGTGGAGGCTGTTTTATAAATCTTTAATGTGTGGAGGCTGTTTTATGTATCTTCAGTGTGGAGGCTGTTTTATATCTCTTCAGTGTGGAGGCTGTTTTATATCTCTTCAGTGTGGAGGCTGTTTTATAAATCTTCAGTGTGGAGGCTGTTTTATATCTCTTCAGTGTGGAGGCTGTTTTATATCTCTTCAGTGTGTGGAGGCTGTTTTATAAATCTTTAGTGTGTGGAGGCTGTTTTATAAATCTTTAGTGTGTGGAGGCTGTTTTATAAATCTTTAATGTGTGGAGGCTGTTTTATATCTCTTCAGTGTGGAGGCTGTTTTATAAATCTTTAGTGTGTGGAGGCTGTTTTATGTATCTTCAGTGTGGAGGCTGTTTTATAAATCTTTAGTGTGTGGAGGCTGTTTTATGTATCTTCAGTGTGGAGGCTGTTTTATAAATCTTTAGTGTGTGGAGGCTGTTTTATGTATCTTCAGTGTGGAGGCTGTTTTATAAATCTTTAGTGTGTGGAGGCTGTTTTATGTATCTTCAGTGTGGAGGCTGTTTTATAAATCTTTAGTGTGTGGAGGCTGTTTTATATCTCTTCAGTGTGGAGGCTGTTTTATAAATCTTTAGTGTGTGGAGGCTGTTTTATGTATCTTCAGTGTGGAGGCTGTTTTATATATCTTCAGTGTGGAGGCTGTTTTATATCTCTTCAGTGTGGAGGCTGTTTTATATATCTTCAGTGTGGAGGCTGTTTTATAAATCTTTAGTGTGTGGAGGCTATTTTATGTATCTTCAGTGTGGAGGCTGTTTTATAAATCTTTAGTGTGTGGAGGCTGTTTTATAAATCTTTAGTGTGTGGAGGCTGTTTTATGTATCTTCAGTGTGGAGGCTGTTTTATAAATCTTTAGTGTGTGGAGGCTGTTTTATGTATCTTCAGTGTGGAGGCTGTTTTATAAATCTTTAGTGTGTGGAGGCTGTTTTATGTATCTTCAGTGTGGAGGCTGTTTTATAAATCTTTAGTGTGTGGAGGCTGTTTTATGTATCTTCAGTGTGGAGGCTGTTTTACGTATCTTCAGTGTGGAGGCTGTTTTATAAATCTTTAGTGTGTGGAGGCTGTTTTATAAATCTTTAGTGTGTGGAGGCTGTTTTATAAATCTTTAGTGTGTGGAGGCTGCTTTATGTATCTTCAGTGTGAAGGCTGTTTTATAAATCTTTAGTGTGTGGAGGCTGTTTTTTATCTCTTCAGTGTGGAGGCTGTTTTATGTATCTTCAGTGTGGAGGCTGTTTTATAAATCTTCAGTGTGGAGGCTGTTTTATATCTCTTCAGTGTGGAGGCTGTTTTATAGCTCTTCAGTGTGGAGGCTGTTTTATGTATCTTCAGTGTGGAGGCTGTTTTATGTATCTTCAGTGTGGAGGCTGTTTTATAAATCTTTAGTGTGTGGAGGCTGTTTTATAGCTCTTCAGTGTGGAGGCTGTTTTATAAATCTTTAGTGTGGAGGCTGTTTTTTATCTCTTCAGTGTGGAGGCTGTTTTATGTATCTTCAGCGTGGAGGCTGTTTTATGTATCTTCAGTGTGGAGGCTGTTTTATAAATCTTTAGTGTGTGGAGGCTGTTTTATAAATCTTTAGTGTGTGGAGGCTGTTTTATATCTCTTCAGTGTGGAGGCTGTTTTATGTATCTTCAGTGTGTAGGCTGTTTTATGTATCTTCAGTGTGAAGGCTGTTTTATAAATCTTTAGTGTGTGGAGGCTGTTCTATAAATCCTTAGTGTGTGGAGGCTGTTTTATATCTCTTCAGTGTGGAGGCTGTTTTATAAATCTTTAGTGTGGAGGCTGTTTTATCTATCTTCAGTGTGGAGGCTGTTTTATGTATCCTCAGTGTGGAGGCTGTTTTATGTATCTTCAGTGTGGAGGCTGTTTTATCTATCTTCAGTGTGGAGGCTGTTTCATAAATCTTTAGTGTGTGGAGGCTGTTTTATGTATATTCAGTGTGGAGGCTGTTTTATGTATCTTCAGTGTGGAGGCTGTTTTATAAATCTTTAGTGTGTGGAGGCTGTTTTATAGCTCTTCAGTGTGGAGGCTGTTTTATGTATCTTCAGTGTGGAGGCTGTTTTATAAATCTTTAGTATGTGGAGGCTGTTTATGTATCTTCAGTGTGGAGGCTGTTTTATAAATCTTTAGTGTGTGGAGGCTGTTTATGTATCTTCAGTGTGGAGGCTGTTTTATAAATCTTTAGTGTGTGGAGGCTGTTTTATTTATCTTCAGTGTGGAGGCTGTTTTATGTATCTTCAGTGTGGAGGCTGTTTTATAAATCTTTAGTGTGTGGAGGCTGTTTTTTATCTCTTCAGTGTGGAGGCTGTTTTATGTATCTTCAGTGTGGAGGCTGTTTTATAAATCTTTAGTGTGTGGAGGCTGTTTTATATCTCTTCAGTGTGGAGGCTGTTTTATATCTCTTCAGTGTGGAGGCTGTTTTATGTATCTTCAGTGTGAAGGCTGTTTTACAAATCTTTAGTGTGTGGAGCCTGTTTTATATCTCTTCAGTGTGGAGGCTGTTTTATGTATCTTCAGTGTGAAGGCTGTTTTACAAATCTTTAGTGTGTGGAGCCTGTTTTATATCTCTTCAGTGTGGAGGCTGTTTTATATCTCTTCAGTGTGGAGGCTGTTTTATATCTCTTCAGTGTGGAGGCTGTTTTATATCTCTTCAGTGTGGAGGCTGTTTTATAAATCTTTAGTGTGTGGAGGCTGTTTCATAAATCTTTAGTGTGTGGAGGCTGTTTCATAAATCTTTAGTGTGTGGAGGCTGTTTCATAAATCTTTAGTGTGTGGAGGCTGTTTTATATATCTTTAGTGTGTGGAGGCTGTTTCATAAATCTTTAGTGTGTGGAGGCTGTTTCATAAATCTTTAGTGTGTGGAGGCTGTTTTATAAATCTTTAGTGTGTGGAGGCTGTTTTATAAATCTTTAGTGTGTGGAGGCTGTTTTATATATCTTTAGTGTGTGGAGGCTGTTCTATAAATCTTTAGTGTGTGGAGGCTGTTTTATAAATCTTCAGTGTGGAGGCTGTTTTATAAATCTTTAGTGTGTGGAGGCTGTTTTATATATCTTTAGTGTGTGGAGGCTGTTTTATAAATCTTCAGTGTGGAGGCTGTTTTATATATCTTTAGTGTGTGGAGGCTGTTTCATAAATCTTTAGTGTGTGGAGGCTGTTTTATAAATCTTCAGTGTGGAGGCTGTTTTATAAATCTTTAGTGTGGAGGCTGTTTTATAAATCTTCAGTGTGGAGGCTGTTTTATAAATCTTCAGTGTGGAGGCTGTTTTATAAATCTTCAGTGTGGAGGCTGTTTTATAAATCTTTAGTGTGTCGAGGCTGTTTTATATCTCTTCAGTGTGGAGGCTGTTTTATATCTCTTCAGTGTGGAGGCTGTTTTATGTATCTTCAGTGTGAAGGCTGTTTTACAAATCTTTAGTGTGTGGAGCCTGTTTTATATCTCTTCAGTGTGGAGGCTGTTTTATATCTCTTCAGTGTGGAGGCTGTTTTATGTATCTTCAGTGTGGAGGCTGTTTTATGTATCTTCAGTGTGGAGGATGTTTTATATCTCTTCAGTGTGGAGGCTGTTTTATATCTCTTCAGTGTGGAGGCTGTTTTATGTATCTTCAGTGTGGAGGCTGTTTTATGTATCTTCAGTGTGGAGGCTGTTTAATGTATCTTCAGTGTGGAGGGTGCTGGACTGTGGCGATGCTATTTACATGCATGCATCTTTGCAAAGCCTACATGCGCTAGATACTGTCTACCATGGGGCACTGAGGTTTATCACCAATCTTTAAGCACTTACTCACCACTGCTCCTTCTATGCTCGAGTTGGTTGGTCTGCCTTGTCTGCCCATAGACTAAACCACTGGCATATTTTTATTTATAAGGGAATTCTCTGTCTGCTTCCATCATACCTACAGAGCTACATACTTCAAAAAAGTACTGGAAGTTACAATCTTCGCTCGCAGGATTTATACCTTCTAACCATCCCTAAAGCCCGTACTAAATTGGGAAAAAGTGCGTTCAAGTATGCTGCTTCCTCTTCTTGGAATCGTTTGCAAGATACTTTAAATCCTCAGGTCTTTAGGTCTTCTTAATGATCTGGAGGTGGGCATATCTAACTGTATGTAATGTTTTAACTGACTCGTTTTGCCCCTTTTTGATCCCTTGTTGATTATTTAGGATATATTTTGATGAATATTTATCATATTTTGTTGTTACTTTATTTATGTTAATTGTGTGTTAAGTGTTTTATGGCTGAAACAAAGTTAATTGTTCTGCTGCCTGTCTTGGCCAGCACCCTCTTGATCTCAATGAGACTTTTCCTGGTTAAATATAGGTTAAATAAATCAATACAATATAATTCTCGTCCTTTATCATGTATGATTTGTCTTCCTGAATCAAATACTTATATAATGAATGAAAATGAGCATAGCTTGTTTGAAAAATTCTTCAACAGAGTGAACATTAACACTTAAGTGCTGTTTTGTGACTATGACACCAAAAGTTTACACCACTGAAATAACCATTTATTTCATTTTTGATATCAGATACAACAACTTGTACCATGCAGGATCCGCTCTACTCACTAATGACACTAAAGAGGGTTGCTTCTGTCCTGAAGGCACCACCTTATTTAACAATGTCTATGAAACATGTGTCTCCTCTTGTGGTAAGAGATCCTATAGAAGACAAGCTTTCATAGGGTCGTGGAATATTTCACACCAAAGCCATCAGTCAGTATTTAATGGTCTCTGTTGGAATTTCAGATTGTACAGGACCTGATGGGAAACCAAAAATGGTGAGAACTCTTCCTCTAACGTGTATTATTGTGTACAATAGCAAAGCAAAGCTATAAGTCTGAACTGTTTGTCTGATAACCAGCCCGGTGAAACATGGACAAGTGGCTGTAAGACCTGTGTCTGCGACAAGGACTCCATGAGCGTCCAGTGTGATCCCACTCCATGCCAAACCATGCCGATCCCCGACTGCAGCGACCCCGGCTATAAGCTAGTCACGAAGACAGACGGCTGTTGCTCGCAATATTCATGTGGTCAGTGTTAGCTTCATAAAAGTAGATGTGTTATATAACTGAATCTTTAACACTGAACTGACTGTTGTGAATCCCCCCTCCTCTGAGTTAGTATCCATTGTCACCTCAGCTGTTACACAGTCTGTACTGAACTAGACACAACAGACAACTTCTGCAACTCTAAAGCCAGTCAATATCAACAAGGCTTGAAAAAAAACAAGAGCAAACTGTTAGTGACTAAAAGTCTTTGAACTACACATAAAAACCATACATTCTGCTGTTAGTTTAAATTTCATCAAAATGCTCTTGGAAAACCGTCTTTCAGAATAATGCAAAGGTGGCATAACTACAGGTCCACTCTGAAGCCACGTTTAACCTCTTCAAAACAAAGGAGTACTTTTGACAGACATAAGTGCATACATGTAATGTATTTATAAAATTGTCCTCATTTAAATGTAGGTCACACTTGTACTGATGTGCTTACAAGTAAGTTTATGTAAACAGAGCCTGGCTCTCAACTTATTCTAAATGTATAAATTGTTACAAAGAGTACAAATAGGTAAATGTAGGACACAGACTCATAGTAATTCAATTCTCTTGTCCTGAACAGAATGTGACGCAAACATGTGTCCTATTCCAATGACCTGTCCGCTGGGCTTTGAACTGACATACACAAATGGCACCTGCTGCAAATCCTACAAGTGTGGTATGTGATTCCAAGTGTGCATCGTTCACCAGGAGTAACAGAATTTGCTGGTGGTTCATTTGTAATGAATGTTGTTTTGTTAAAGACAGTTTAACAAGTTAACATGATTACCAGGCTTCAGTCTAAGTACTTAAAGCTACTGTAGAAAAATAACAATTTTGTGTCCCGATCTCAGTGTACGTGGACAAAATGATATCCCTTATCTCTTCTCTGATCTTTTCCTGAAGGTCCTGTTTGCTTTTGTAGGTCATAAAGATGCCTCCTAATTTTAGTCTCTCTCATAACCAGCTGTGCTTCTCAGAAGAGTTCTTTAACCAAATTTTAACTAGAAATGTGTTGGTACTGACTTATCCCTGTTTTGTCTTTGCAGAACCTAAAGGTGTATGTGTCTATGAAGGTACTGAGTACATGGTAAGTGTACAGCTCAAAGTCAACATATAAATTAACCTATTTGTCAATGGACCAGAGGACCCCTTTATACCTTTTTAGCTATTAGCTTATTATAACCATGATGATTTAGAATGAGTTTCCTAGACTTTCAATTACATCAATTACCAATTAGTCAAATTGACTTCATGTTCACACTTCTTCACTATGGAAATAAAGAAACAATGGGTCCTATTTTTTCTATCCAACCAATAATGGTTAAAATAAAATATTAATGTTTAAATGACATCAAAGTTAACATAAATCAAATTAACTTTTTCAGCAAGGTCAAAAAATCCCAACACCTGGTTCACCATTAGAAACAACAACAACATCCTCACCAACACTATCTGGAACAACAGCTGGACCAGGACAGCCATCAGGAACAACAGCTGGAGCTGGACAACCATCAGGAACAACAGTTGGAGCTGGACAACCATCAGGAACAACAGTTGGAGCTGGACAACCATCAGGAACAACAGTTGGAGCTGGACAACCATCAGGAACAACAGTTGGAGCTGGACAACCATCAGGAACAACAGTTGGAGCTGGACAACCATCAGGAACAACAGCTGGTGCTGGACAACCATCAGGAACAACAGTTGGAGCTGGACAACCATCAGGAACAACAGTTGGAGCTGGACAACCATCAGGAACAACAGCTGGAGCTGGACAACCATCAGGAACAACAGTTGGAGCTGGACAACCATCAGGAACAACAGCTGGAGCTGGACAACCATCAGGAACAACAGCTGGTGCTGGACAACCATCAGGAACAACAGCTGGAGCTGGACAACCATCAGGAACAACAGCTGGAGCTGGACAACCATCAGGAACAACTGTTGGAGCTGGACAACCATCAGGAACAACTGTTGGTGCTGGACAACCATCAGGAACAACTGTTGGTGCTGGACAACCATCAGGAACAACAGCTGGTGCTGGACAACCATCAGGAACAACAGTTGGAGCTGGACAACCATCAGGAACAACAGTTGGAGCTGGACAACCATCAGGAACAACAGCTGGAGCTGGACAACCATCAGGAACAACAGCTGGTGCTGGACAACCATCAGGAACAACAGCTGGAGCTGGACAACCATCAGGAACAACAGCTGGAGCTGGACAACCATCAGGAACAACAGCTGGAGCTGGACAACCATCAGGAACAACAGCTGGTGCTGGACAACCATCAGGAACAACTGTTGGTGCTGGACAACCATCAGGAACAACAGCTGGTGCTGGACAACCATCAGGAACAACTGTTGGAGCTGGACAACCATCAGGAACAACTGTTGGTGCTGGACAACCATCAGGAACAACAGCTGGAGCTGGACAACCATCAGGAACAACAGCTGGAGCTGGACAACCATCAGGAACAACTGTTGGTGCTGGACAACCATCAGGAACAACTGTTGGTGCTGGACAACCATCAGGAACAACTGTTGGTGCTGGACAACCATCAGGAACAACTGTTGGAGCTGGACAACCATCAGGAACAACTGTTGGTGCTGGACAACCATCAGGAACAACTGTTGGTGCTGGACAACCATCAGGAACAACAGTTGGTGCTGGACAACCATCAGGAACAACAGTTGGAGCTGGACAACCATCAGGAACAACAGCTGGAGCTGGACAACCATCAGGAACAACTGTTGGAGCTGGACAACCATCAGGAACAACTGTTGGTGCTGGACAACCATCAGGAACAACTGTTGGTGCTGGACAACCATCAGGAACAACAGCTGGAGCTGGACAGCCTTCTGTACCTGGGCCCTGCCAGGAGTGTTACTGTGGCCCAAAAATGGACCCAATATCCAAGCTGCAGATCATTCACTGCACACCGATTGTTTGCAACAGAAGCTGTTCTGAAGTAAGCCCATTCATAGGTTTGACTTTACGCTCACACATTTTCTACTATGTCATAAGCACTCTTGATGGAACACAATTTAGGATTATATAGTATTTTTTGTATATGAGCAAAACAAGGCTTGAAAGGGATAAATAATAAACAACCTGACCTGAAAATCTGGGGCTACCAATCCCATTACTATTTATGGTATTATAGTGTGTGGTAAGAAGCTCATGGTGCAAGGTCATTGAAGGTTTTCTTGTCAGCAATCCAGCTGCAAAGTAAAGCTCAAAGCATTGACATTGTACCTGTTGACAAGTTCTGTAAATTGCATAGTTGTTTTGCTATTTAGTAGCAAATTAAATATTTGTGATAACTGAGAAGGAAAACTCAGCAGGTCCAAACTGTGGGTGTAAAAAGTGAATTTGCAAGATGGAGACAAAACAACTAAAAGTCAAGTCAAAGTCAAAGTCAATTTGCACCAGAAAGCATGAGAAAATAGGTGAAGACAAATAGCAGTATAAAAATTGTTTGGGGTAGGGGCTCACTTCTGGATTTTGCGTGATGAACCCTTTTCTTGCATGTAAGAAAAAGGGGGGTGGAAGTTGAAGTTTGTTTTTAATTGCTAAAGATGACTTCATAAAACACAATGCTGTTGAATCCCTGAATGTGCTACAACTGACAGGGAGATGTACAAACAGCAACAACAAACAAAAACAATGAATAATACAAAGTTATAGTTATAATCCCAACAATTGTAGTATAAATATATTTGATATAAGATATACCCAACTATAGCAATGATAATGATGATTGATAAGCATGAACGATATTAATAGTTGCAGGGTAGAAGTCAAGCAGGTCTCTGGTAGCAGGCAGTCACCAACTATGATCTAGAGGAGCCTGCGACACTAGAGAGCACAGAAGAAAATATACATTTAGTCAATGCATTAATATAACATTAATGCATACAGATAAATAGAGTTTTAGCCTATGGCCAAATTGTTAGGGGCTGGTCCAGGCCTGAGCTAGTCCTTACTGTAAGCTTTATAAAAAAGGAAAGTTTAAAGACTTCTCTAGTGTATTTAATTGAATATAGGTTGAAAAGGATTTGCAAATCATTGTATTCGGTTTTTATTTACGTTTTACATAACGTCCCAACGTCATTGGAATTGGGGTTTTTACATTAAGGGTCTGTAGGTACCACGAGCAGGTCTGATAACTGAAGGCACTACCTCCCATAGTACATTTAGAGACTGTAGGTACCACGAGCAGGCCTGATAACTGAAGGCTCTTCCTCCCATAGTACATTTAGAGACTGTCGGTACCACGAGCAGGCCTGATAACTTAAGGCTCTACCTCCCATAGTACATTTAGAGACCGTAGGTACTACGAGCAGACCAGATAACTGAAGGCTCTACCTCCCATAGTGCATTTAGAGACCGTAGGTACCACGAGCAGGCCTGATAACTGAAGGCTCTACCTCCCATAGTGCATTTAGAGACCGTAGGTACCACGAGCAGGTCTGATAACTGAAGGCTCTACCTCCCATAGTACATTTAGAGACCGTAGGTACCACGAGCAGGCCTGATAACTGAAGGCTCTACCTCCCATAGTGCATTTAGAGACCGTAGGTACCACGAGCAGGCCTGATAACTGAAGGCTCTACCTCCCATAGTACATTTAGAGACCGTAGGTACCACGAGCAGGTCTGATAACTGAAGGCTCTACCTCCAATAGTACATTTAGAGACCGTAGGTACCACGAGCAGGCCTGATAACTGAAGACTCTACCTCCCATAGTACATTTAGAGACTGTACCACGAGCAGGCCTGATAACTGAAGGCTCTACCTCCCATAGTACATTTAGAGACTGTACCACGAGCAGGCCTGATAACTGAAGGCTCTACCTCCCATAGTACATTTAGAGACTGTAGGTACCACGAGCAGGCCTGATAACTTAAGGCTCTACCTCCCATAGTACATTTAGAGACTGTAGGTACCACGAGCACACCAGATAACTGAAGGCTCTACCTCCCATAGTACATTTAGAGACTGTAGGTACCACGAGCAGGCCTGATAACTGAAGGCTCTACCTCCCATAGTCCATTTAGAGACTGTAGGTACCACGAGCAGGCCTGATAACTGAAGGTTCTACCTCCCATAGTACATTTAGAGACCGTAGGTACCACGAGCAGGTCTGATAACTGAAGGCTCTACCTCCAATAGTACATTTAGAGACCCTAGGTACCACGAGCAGGCCTGATAACTGAAGGCTCTACCTCCCATAGTACATTTAGAGACCGTAGGTACCACGAGCAGGTCTGATAACTGAAGGCTCTACCTCCAATAGTACATTTAGAGACCCTAGGTACCACGAGCAGGCCTGATAACTGAAGGCTCTACCTCCCATAGTACATTTAGAGACTGTAGGTACCACGAGCAGGCCTGATAACTGAAGGCTCTACCTCCCATAGTACATTTAGAGACTGTAGGTACCACGAGCAGGCCTGATAACTGAAGGCTCTACCTCCAATAGTACATTTAGAGACCCTAGGTACCACGAGCAGGCCTGATAACTGAAGGCTCTACCTCCCATAGTACATTTAGAGACCGTAGGTACCACGAGCAGGTCTGATAACTGAAGGTTCTACCTCCCATAGTACATTTAGAGACCGTAGGTACCACGAGCAGGCCTGATAACTGAAGGCTCTACCTCCCATAGTACACTTAGAGACCGTAGGTACCACGAGCAGGCCTGATAACTGAAGGCTCTACCTCCCATAGTACACTTAGAGACCGTAGGTACCACGAGCAGGCCTGATAACTGAAGGCTCTACCTCCCATAGTACACTTAGAGACCGTAGGTACCACGAGCAGGCCTGATAACTGAAGGCTCTACCTCCCATAGTACACTTAGAGACCGTAGGTACCACGAGCAGGCCTGATAACTGAAGGCTCTACCTCCCATAGTACATTTAGAGACCGTAGGTACCACGAGCAGGCCTGATAACTGAAGGCTCTACCTCCCATAGTACATTTAGAGACTGTAGGTACCACGAGCAGACCAGATAACTGAAGGCTCTACCTCCCATAGTACACTTAGAGACTGTAGGTACCACGAGCAGGCCTGATAACTGAAGGCTCTACCTCCCATAGTACATTTAGAGACTGTAGGTACCACGAGCAGGCCTGATAACTGAAGGCTCTACCTCCCATAGTACATTTAGAGACTGTAGGTACCACGAGCAGGCCTGATAACTGAAGGCTCTACCTCCCATAGTACATTTAGAGACTGTACCACGAGCAGGCCTGATAACTGAAGGCTCTACCTCCCATAGTACATTTAGAAACCGTAGGTACCACGAGCAGACCAGGGGTCTCATTTATAAAAGAGTGCGTAGAATCCATACTAAAAATGTACGTGCGCCAAAAACCCTGAAATGGCGTGCGCACAAAATGATTCAGATTCATAAAACCGTTCGTACGCACACCTGCACGCAATGTTCCCTTTATAAATCAAGATCCACCTGGAAATGTGCGCACGTAGATTAGTCCCATGTTCCGCCCTCTACATGCCCACAATCAACCATAAACGGTCAATGCAAATCAGGTCGTGAATGACCATGCATACAAACGAGGGGGCGGAGCTAAGGTTTCCAGCGCTGGATCACGGCGAAACCCGGAAGTTTAGACAAAGAAACGAAACTTTCTGACCCAGAAACAGAGGAGTTTGTGAATGAAGTGAAGGTTAAAATGGACATATGGATAGTTTACTGCAGCAGGAGGATCACAAACTGAAGTCAGAGACTGACACCACGTCGCTGCTGCATTCACCCTGTCCTCCTACAGCGCCAAAACAACCAGCGTTCATCATTACACACGAGTATATCTACAATGTTTACATGTTTACAGGACCCACACTGACTTCTTCATATAGTGGCAGAGAGGTCACGTCAGTCAGCAGTCTCCCTCACTGTTTGATATTATTAATCAAAACTAACTATTAAACAAAAACGTTTAATTGTTGGCCACATATTTTCGTGGGCATCTCCGTCTGCTCTGTGACTCATTATGAGGATATATAGACCTAATGATCCTGTCAGAGATTCCCCGACTTAATGTCCACACTTGAATTATTTACAGAATAAATACGTGCAGCTGATGAAGATGCGCTGAGTCTGGAGGAGGTGAAATGTGTGAAGCCACCGCCGTGTCTCTGTGCGCTCTGTGCGTCTTGACGCAGTCATCTTTATTAAAACTAAAGACCACACTTGATCATAAATGCTCGATATTTAAATATATTAATGAAAACTGGAGGCTCTATGGTCTCTGTGTTAGTCTAATGTTTAACTCTACATCAGTGATTACATTAGTGTATAAGTCCGGTCCTCTGAGGTCTGTCCGGGATAAAGAAGGCGAGACGGCGCTGATGCAATATGCATGTGACGGACTTAGATTTTTTATTTTTTATATGTTTATATCATAATGAAAGTTACTTATCGGAAACGGCTCACTACATGCGTGATTATAGCCTAAATAAAACCCTCGGTTTGAATGATTCTGATGACGTGGATCTGTCAGTAAAGTTTGATATTTAGTGAAATAAAATGTGTTAGAGACATCAGTATGTATCTGCAGGCTTCAATTCACCACTTCACCGTCTGTGTCACCAATTTTCCATGCCTCCAAAATGAACGTACGCCTGGGTCACAGTTTGATTACCGGTGCGCACATTTTACCGTCAGGTTTTTTTTATAGATCACAAACTTTGTGTGGGAAAAGTTTCAGACCCCGTTTTGTGCGTACGCAACGGTTATAAATGAGACCCCAGATAACTGAAGGCTCATAGTACATTTAGAGACAGTAGGCATCACGAGCAGGCCGGCCTTCTGGGAGCATAATGTTCTAGAAGAGGAATACAGCACTTTAGCTCTTAAAGATTTCATGGTGGACGTGTTTTTCCGTATCATTCTAAGACAGCAGTCTGCCTTTCGCTATGTTCTGGAGGTGTAAAAAGGCTTTAACAGTTTTTTTTATGGCAGTTGAAGAACAAACATTGATAAAATATTTCAGTAGCTGGAATCTGTTGGTCACCCAAGCTTTTATATGCTTAAAACATACTTTGACTTTAGTTGGCTTATTGGTTCCATATTTTTGTCTTTGGCACATTAAGTCACTCGTAAAACCAGAAAAGTGAATTTTTAATCTCCTTCTCCCCGTCTGTCTCTAGGGTTTTGAATACCAGGAGGTACCTGACCAGTGTTGTGGGAAGTGCGTCCAGAAGAGCTGTTTCCTTGTTGCACCTGACAACACAACTCATATAGTGGAGGTCAGTTTTGTCACTGTTTGAGCCTATTCACGTATAAAAAAGGGAAACCTTGTAAATCTATAACAAATCAATAAAACATAAATGTTTTAAATAAAAGTGATAAAAAAATAAACAAAATGCCACATTGTATTGCTTTAGTATGGTAAACTGTCTTTGTCTAAAGGCCAAGTTTGATTGGCTGACCTGTCTTCTGCTCTCTCTGATAATACAGATCAACCAAACTTTTAGTCTTCCTGACAACAAGTGTGTACAGTTTGCCTGTGAGAATATCAATGGACAGCTTGTTACTAAGGAGATCAAGACTGTTTGTCCTACCTTTAACCCCTCGGACTGTGAACCTGTGAGTTAATCAAACCAGCAGCTGATACCCTTGCCCTGTCTAAACACAGATCATCCATGTCTCACTCACAAATCAAATGTGTCTTCTTCTTTCAGGGCACAGAGACAATTGACGCTAATGGATGCTGCAGAACCTGTAAGTTAGCAGAGCTGAAGTTTTTTCAATGATAACTCCAAAGTTGGAGGACAAAGCTCCATGCCATTATTAGAATCCTTGACTGAACAGTTACTGTGTCTTCTAGGCAAGCTGCGCAGCGTCTGTGAAATCCTCAGTAAGCAGGAGGTCATCAAGGTGAACGAGTGTAAGAGCCCAAGGCCGGTCAACATGACGTACTGTGCTGGACACTGTGGAAGCATGTCCATGTGAGTCTATTCATTTCTAAATGTGGAGTTCAGTGTGATCTGTAAAATCACTAAGATGTCACTTTGTATTGATGTGCAGTTCTCTCATGAAGAAATAAGCCGCTTAATAGAAAGTGTAAAAAGTTTGGTTTTTTTCAGTTTGCATGAAAGATGGCTTAATGCAGTCAGTTTGGGACAGTTAAAGAGTAATTGTGAAATCCTTAAAGGGGAAATTCTGTTAATAGTGTCAATAGTAAACCACAGCCTTTATGTAAAACTGCTCCCGTGGATCTCCTCAGCCAGCAGCTGACTCTGTTGTAGTGTCTGAAAGGTGTATTTTTCAGCCATAGACTGCTAAAATAGTTGTTTTTTTATCCATCGACAGGACTAGACTGTTATGCTAAGTGTCTGAAACAGTGTCTGAGACCAGCCATGTGTGTAAGTTAAGAGTTGCTGTCTTTGTGTGTGTGCAGGTATTCTGCTGCAGCTAACACAATGATGCATCAGTGTGAATGTTGCCAAGAAGCCACCACCAGTGAGGGGCAAGTGGATCTCGAATGTACAGATGGCACTAAGATCCCCCACAAGTACACCAAAGTGGAGAGCTGTCTGTGCAACAGAGCAGAGTGTGTTGGAGGAACAACGAATGTTCCAATTAAGCGCCGCAGGAGACGCTGATCGCTTACTCTCTGCTGACCACCGGACTGACCTTTAAAACATTATGCGAGACATAACCTTTGAACTTCTTTTTCTTGTTAGCTCTCATTATTTCAGGCCAAACTGTTTTTGGTCTTACAGCCTACTATTGTGATGTAAACTTTCTTCATTCCACTCAATATTATTAAAATAATTATCTGCAACATAAACACTGGTTTGGACATTGTTATTGACTCCTGGGAAATGAAGTTTGTTCAATAAGGGGCAGAGGAAGGTGTTGACCTTGTCACGACCAGCTCGAAAACCGTGACAAATGTCCAGAGGAGACCAGGAGTTACATTTGAACAACACATGTTTATTCACTTGACACAAACTCCAATCAAAATGATACAAGCATTAGGGAACAGCCTCTCTCCCCAATCTCCTCCTCCAAGTCTCCCCCCAAGGAGGAAGTGGAAACAGTTTATATGTGGAGGGAGGTATTCTCAATCCAGTATACAACAATACAGATCACATCTAACCTCATCATCAATCTTTATTTAAGTTCTCGGAGAGATCATTGAGGGCGACCCTCATTTACAATGATGCCGAAAAAACATACAGAAATGATAAACAAGGAAAAATTAGATAAAGCTACCACAGAAAATAAAATCAATAAAAGAGCAATAAGAACAATAAAATATATACATTAAAATAATTGAAAAGCTTGAAATTACTACAGTGATAAGTCAGTAATTAAAATCAAATAAAACATTTACAGTCAGGTAATGGGCGGTTAAAAATAATATTTCTAAAGGCTCCATCAGAGTTAGGGTAAGGGTTAGGGTTAGGTAAAGTAGGGGACACTACGAGGGCCACGGGCACTCGGGGGACGATGGCTATTAAATATGTTTAAAAACCTCCTTAAAAACCACACCACGGTGTTTTGATAAAAGCCCTCTAAGACAGTTTTAAAATTTGGATAAAAGGGTGACCGGACCACTGCGCAGGAGAGGCAGGCGGAGCTCTATTGTTAATTAAAAGCCTCCGGTGTCCCAGAACCTCTGATAAAACCATCTGAGGAGTGTCCAGACGACGGCCACTGCTAAATAATATATTAAAAACACTTAAAGGAAATAAAAGTAATAAATAAAGGAAAGATCTTAAAAGTGCCCTGAAATGAAAGAATTAAAGCCGTCTAAAAAGGTCTGCATATATAAAGTGCTTAGAATAGATTAAAACACATCAAACAATAAAATAAGTGCTTTTAACAGACAAGTGCTAAAATAGTCAGAATAAAACACACACAAAACCATCAAAGTAAAATATTTATATATGCACTCACTTATTCAAAACAGCTAAAACCCATCATTCAAATCAGAAAGGTAAGAGCTTTGAAAATAAATAAATGTATAAATATATAAAAAATAAATAAATAGATTAAGGATAAAAGTGCAAAGTGCAGGTTTTACTAAAAGAGCTTTATTAATAAAATTTTGGTTTAAGAGGAGGACTCCCCCGACGGGATCCCAAGCTAAAGTAAAAGTGGAATAAGAGATTAAGAGAAGGGCCACTCCTCCCTGCATGGATTTAAAAAGTGTTATGGCACAGAAGTGTGCTGTTAAAAAGTGCTTTAAACCACATCTAATAAAATGAAACATAAAATCATAACTTAGTGTTTATTATGTACAATGTTAGTAAAACCTCTAAAATGAAAGACATAAATACACATAAAATAAAAATTAAAAGAGAAAGGATAAAAGGGTTTCCCGCCAGCAGGGGGAGCCCCCCCTGATAAAAGCCAGTAAAAGAGAGACCCCGGGAGACCAGGAGGTCAGCATTTCTATAAATACTAAAATCTTTATTAAAAAGAAGGAAGTGGATCCACCCTAGTATTTTTCATTAAGACCGGTTGGGTCTATAGTTTTAAGTCGGTGGATCCACTTCCTCTCCGCCGCTCGCCTCTGGACAGTGGGTCCAGTCCCTGTTACTCTCCAGACCCATGCTCTCAACATTGTGTTGGCCGTGGAGTTTAAAATGTTCATACAAGACACTGGTACCATTCCCGCTGTTCATTTTGTAAAGGTGCTGTTTTATTCTGGTGGTAATGTTGTTCTTTGTCTCCCCCACATAGAGTCTGTGGCAGGCCTTGCATCTGATAGCATAAACTGTATTAATGGTACTGGGTTTCAAGGCCTGCCACGGGTTTGTGCCGACTCTGGCGTAGGGGTTAAAAATGTGGGGGAGACGGATAAAACCAATGTCCGAGCCTCGAGACGCTTTCCCATTCTGTTCCACTCTGTTGAGGTTTGTGTGGACCAGCATATCTTTAAGATTTTTATTTCTGCGGTAGGCGGAGATCAGCCGACAGTCGGCCAGCACGTCACAGCCCTCCCTCGCCCCCTCAAAGTTGTCTTTGAGACTTTCCGAATATGTTGTAACCATGGGGACGAGAGTAGGACCGGACGGCCGGCACTCGGGTTGTTATAACGTTCGTTGAAGGTCCGGCCGACCTCCGCCTTGATAGTTCTGAGGAAGCGCCTCGAGTAACCCCTGGGCCTCAGCGCACTAAAGAGGGTGCTGGTGGCCTCCTCCACATGCTCTGGGAAGGTGCAGATTCTGTGGAAGCGTATCAGCTGGGATTTTATCAGGCCTCTGTACGTGTGCCTCGGGTGGTAGCTAGTTTTATGGAGGAGTGCATGGCGGTCTGTGTCTTTGAAATATACTTTGGTGGCCAGTGTTTTGGACTGGTCACCGGAGGTACGGAAGAAGACACAGGTGTCCAAGAACTCTACTGAAGATGTTTGAATGTTGTGTTTGAGTTTTATTTTAGGGTGGTGTGAGTTGAGGGTGTCCAGAAAAGTAAAAAAGTCCTGTCGTGTACCGTCCCATAGGCCGAAGATGTCGTCCAGGTACCGGAAATACAGGAGGGGTTTGATGGGGAGTTTGGTGAAGGCCGTTTCCTCCCAGTGGGCCAGGTAGATGTCAGCATATGCTGGGGCATATTTCTGGCCCATCGCACAGCTGGAGATAGTGCTGATTGTTAAACATCTGTTCTGATCTGTAATAGTTGTAAGAGGTGGCTGTTGGGTCTGGATGGGTCTGGGTGTTTGTTGAATATGTGTTGTATAGCAGCTAATCCGAGTGGTGTTTCTATATTGGTGTAAAGTGAATCTATATCTATGGAGAAGAGGAATGTGTGACCGGGTACCTGCAGGTGTTTGATTTTATTAACAAAGTGACAAGTGATAAGACAGGCTCCCGCCTCTGCCCCCCCTGGAAATGATCTTTAAGTTTCAGCCTCCTGTGGAAGGTGTGTAGGTCCCCTCTGAGCTCCGGTCGTGTGGGTGGGGTGGGTGGGTGCGGTGGGTGTGGGGATGAAGGTGAGACCTTTTTCTAATATCTCCAGCTGTACGGCTGTGAGGGAGAAAACAACACAGAGGTTGGTGATGTTGGACTGGTGGGGAGTTGTGGTATGACAGTTTTCCCCAGTTATAAGTTTAATTGCTGTTTCCAGTACCTGAACAACATGCCGGCCGTGTCTGAAGTCCAGTGTATGTCGTCTTCGCCTGTCTGAAAGATTAATGGGTTGATTTCCGGTATGAAGTTGTATTTGGATGCTATTGTGTCATTACGTTTTTTTAGTAATGTTTGTTTGTGTTTGTGCAGTCCAGTTGAAAAGTTTATGACGGGGATGTAAATGGGTTAGGGTTAGGGGAAGATGGTCTGACTGGTCCTCCACATGGTCTGTAGTTGTTTGAGTGTTGTGGTCGGGTCATGTTCTGATAAACAGTTGTTTAGTCCAACTGAGAGTATTACCTGTGTGATGTTGTGGCATGGAGTGAGTTTCTTAAGGATGCTGGCTGTGATGGAAGTTTGCTCCGGGAAAACTGTCTACCTGTATGTGTGGGTCTGTGAAAGGAGGGACCCGGGAGAGGTTGGAGTCACCTATAATGAGTGTCTTCTTCCGGACCTCCAACGACCAGTCCTGTATCTTTCTGTGAGTGCGTGGGTGTGTGTGTGGTTCCGGCCTACTTGGGGAGCCATGTGCTGCCACGGAGGCCCTGGTGGTATAAGAGGTGGATATCTCAGATGTTGGGGTTGTTTTCAGCTTTGCTTTCGTTACTCCCTTCATCGTCATTGATTTGTTATCCACCTCTGGGTTTCTGTTTCTCACACAGGGCTCCGCAGCAAGCAGCTCTGGCTCCCTCTGCTGGTTATGTGTTGTGTCTGTAAGTGGAGAGGATGAGATGGTGTTACTGCAGGGTAGAACAATGTTACTGTATGGCGGTGTCTGTTCAGTGCGGTTATAAACTGTGTGTGAAGGGGGTGAGGAGGGAGGGGAGGAGGGGGCGACAGGGGGGCAGGCAGAGGACCCAGCCCGCGTGACCCCCAGACGATCGAGTGCACTCTGTGGGAGTGGGTGGATCTCAACCTTCACTCACCGTCCGGCGTTGCATTTTGGCAATGGGGGCTGAGTAACCCCGCCGGGCCCCAATGTCGCCGCCGACCCCCCCAGCATACAGAGACCTGAGGAAGTGGTGGGGGGAGGAGAAGAGGGGGGTGGGTTAGACTTAGGGGATGAGGAAGGTATGGTAGTGGAGGGGGGGGGGGGGGGAGCAGGGTTAAGGTTAGGGGAGGGGGGAGGTAAGGTGGTAGAGAGGGGGGGAGGAGGGAGCAGGGTTAGGTTTAGGGGAGGGGGGAGGTAAGGTGGTAGAGAGGGGGGGAGGAGGGAGCAGGGTTAGGTTTAGGGGAGGGGGGAGGTAAGGTGGTAGAGAGGGGGGGAGGAGGAGGAGAGAGCAGGGTTAAGGTTAGGGGAGGGGGGAGGTAAGGTGGTAGAGAGGGGGGAGGAGGAGGAGAGAGCAGGGTTAAGGTTAGGGGAGGGGGGAGGTAAGGTGGTAGAGAGGGGGGAGGAGGAGGAGAGAGCAGGGTTAAGGTTAGGGGAGGGGGGAGGTAAGGTGGTAGAGAGGGGGGAGGAGGAGGAGAGAGCAGGGTTAAGGTTAGGGGAGGGGGGAGGTAAGGTGGTAGAGAGGGGGGGGAGGGAGCAGGGTTAGGTTTAGGGGAGGGGGGAGGTAAGGTGGTAGAGAGGGGGGGAGGGAGCAGGGTTAGGTTTAGGGGAGGGGGGAGGTAAGGTGGTAGAGAGAGGGGAGGAGGGAGCAGGGTTAGGTTTAGGGGAGGGGGGAGGTAAGGTGGTAGAGAGGGGGGAGGAGGGAGCAGGGTTAGGTTTAGGGGAGGGGGGAGGTAAGGTGGTAGAGAGGGGGGGAGGAGGGAGCAGGGTTAGGTTTAGGGGAGGGGGGAGGTAAGGTGGTAGAGAGGGGGGGAGGAGGGAGCAGGGTTAGGTTTAGGGGAGGGGGGAGGTAAGGTGGTAGAGAGGGGGGGAGGAGGGAGCAGGGTTAGGTTTAGGGGAGGGGGGAGGTAAGGTGGTAGAGAGGGGGGGAGGAGGGAGCAGGGTTAGGTTTAGGGGAGGGGGGAGGTAAGGTGGTAGAGAGGGGGGGAGGAGGGAGCAGGGTTAGGTTTAGGGGAGGGGGGAGGTAAGGTGGTAGAGAGGGGGGGAGGAGGGAGCAGGGTTAGGTTTAGGGGAGGGGGGAGGTAAGGTGGTAGAGAGGGGGAGGAGGGAGCAGGGTTAGGTTTAGGGGAGGGGGGAGGTAAGGTGGTAGAGAGGGGGGAGGAGGAGAGAGCAGGGTTAAGGTTAGGGGAGGGGGGAGGTAAGGTGGTAGAGAGGGGGAGGAGGGAGCAGGGTTAGGTTTAGGGGAGGGGGGAGGTAAGGTGGTAGAGAGGGGGGGAGGGAGCAGGGTTAGGTTTAGGGGAGGGGGGAGGTAAGGTGGTAGAGAGAGGGGAGGAGGGAGCAGGGTTAGGTTTAGGGGAGGGGGGAGGTAAGGTGGTAGAGAGGGGGGAGGAGGGAGCAGGGTTAGGTTTAGGGGAGGGGGGAGGTAAGGTGGTAGAGAGGGGGGGAGGAGGGAGCAGGGTTAGGTTTAGGGGAGGGGGGAGGTAAGGTGGTAGAGAGGGGGGGAGGAGGGAGCAGGGTTAGGTTTAGGGGAGGGGGGAGGTAAGGTGGTAGAGAGGGGGGGAGGAGGGAGCAGGGTTAGGTTTAGGGGAGGGGGGAGGTAAGGTGGTAGAGAGGGGGGGAGGAGGGAGCAGGGTTAGGTTTAGGGGAGGGGGGAGGTAAGGTGGTAGAGAGGGGGGGAGGAGGGAGCAGGGTTAGGTTTAGGGGAGGGGGGAGGTAAGGTGGTAGAGAGGGGGGGAGGAGGGAGCAGGGTTAGGTTTAGGGGAGGGGGGAGGTAAGGTGGTAGAGAGGGGGGGAGGAGGGAGCAGGGTTAGGTTTAGGGGAGGGGGGAGGTAAGGTGGTAGAGAGAGGGGGGGGAGGGAGCAGGGTTAGGTTTAGGGGAGGGGGGAGGTAAGGTGGTAGAGAGGGGGGGAGGAGGGAGCAGGGTTAGGTTTAGGGGAGGGGGGAGGTAAGGTGGTAGAGAGGGGGGGAGGAGGGAGCAGGGTTAGGTTTAGGGGAGGGGGGAGGTAAGGTGGTAGAGAGGGGGGGAGGAGGAGGAAGGGCAGGTAGGAGAGGAGGGCGAGGGAGGTTACGGTGGGTGGTGGATGAACCTGCTGGTTGGGGGAGTGGGGGAAAGTCCAGAGGGGAGAGTTGAGGCACAGGAGGGCCCTCCTCGCTCCGGGGGCCCCTGGTTAGGAGGTCCCTAAGAGTGGAGACAGAGGAGGATACCTCCCCCTCCCCTACTGGATGGCCCTGTCCAAGGCCTCCTAACCCTACCCCCTCCTGGTTGTGAGGGGTCACGGTCTCCAGCTCCACAGCTGAGTTTAATGCTCCCCCAGTGGTGTGGGTGAGGGTTATGGACGTATCGCTGTGGGGAATCCCAGCTGATAGACGGCCCACAGAGACTGTGTGAAAAATCTGTAGCAACCCCCCCCTCCCCCCCCCCCCCCCACACACGGGCTAAAAACCAGGAGCTAAAATGGAGGATGGACAGGTGTGTTTTAAAATTGGATTAAAAGGTGGAGGAAATGTAAAAAGAGATAAAGGAAGTAAAAAGGAAGTGATTAAAAAGGACAAAGAGGGAGTAGGATTATTAATAAAACCAGTCTCTAAAACTCACAGGTCGGGGGCCTGGTGGAGGCCTACAGGAGAGGAGGGGGGACTGAGATAGTTCCCCTTGCGTCGCTCCCCGGTTTTCACATAAAATCCATAAAACCAGTAAAACCAGTAAAAGCAGGATAAAAGGCGATGTTTGGTCCTTGGAGCTCCGGGCAGACGGTGGTGACTGTCTTCAGTGTGTTCTGTTGGGTTTTGCTGCCGGTCTCCTTCGTTGATGTTTATCTGCTTTAAAATCCGCTGTGAGATAAAAACGGTCTAAAAACAATCTGTAGTCCTTTAAAAACAAACACTTTAAAAGGTTGTCATAAAACAATAAAAACAAGTTAAAAGTGGAACAAAAAGAGTTCCTCAACGTTTCGCCGTAACCTGCTTCTTCAGGAGGGTATAGGGGCCATCACTCCCTCACTCCTTACATAGAAAAGTTTGGGGCTGGACCACCTGCGGGTGTACGTCTCTGATTGGTCCAACCCGTCATGTGACATCACGTTTTGGAGGGTGTAATGTATCGTTATAGCGCTAGAAGCGCGATTGTGAAGTGCGAATTTGCACTGTGTGATCCTCCTCAGCCACCGTACCTGATAGAGTGCATTGTTGTTACGTGCAGTGTGTGAGTGCAGAATAAAGTTAACACAGCCTGATTCTTAAGCCACAGTTCTTTACATGGTGTCAGAAGTCTGTCAAGCACAGCATAAAAAGTGATGTTATGGCGATTCCGCATTTTGAACACCCGAAGATTGACTGGGATGCAGCAGACTTATATCAGGAGTTTGATAGATTTAGAAGTCACGTGTTCGTTTTTGACGGACCGCTGTCAGAGCTAACTGCTAAGCGAAAAGCTGGATGGCTGGGCACGTGGATAGGAGAACAAGGCAGAGAGGTCTACAAAACGCTCGATTGGGCAGATGGTGAGAAAGAAGACCCTATGAAAGTACTGGATAAATTTGCCGGCTACATCAGGCCGAGGAAAAATAAAAGAATAGCTCGTCATCGCTTCAAGCAGAGGAAGCAAGGGGCAAGTGAGACTTTCAACCACTTTGTCAAAGATCTAAAACTACTGTTGATGGACTGTGAGTACGCTGACACTGACGACTTGTGGACGCCATTATAGCAGGTGTCCGTGAAAAAAAAGTGCAAGAAAGGCTGCTAGACAGAGGGGAGGACCTGACGTTAGCTAAAGCCTTAGAGATACCACAACAATATGAGATGTCTCAGAAACAAATGAAAAAAATCAGCGATGATGCTGCCTGTCATCAAGTGTCTCAGCTATCAGCTAAACCCAAGAAATTCAGCCAAAACCAAAAGACATTTCCAGACCGTTCAAAGCTAACTCAGCAGAAACCTACGGCCAACTGTACAAGCTGCGGCAAGCAAGCAGACCACAAGTGGAATAACGGCAAGTGTCCGGCTAAAGGCTTAACATGCTCCTACTGTCACAAGCCAAATCATTGGATGGCTGTGTGCCGTAGACGCACATTGAACATGCTATGCTTGGAGCCTTCTGATGATGAACAAACAGATGAAGAAACACTGAACATCAACATGAACAGAGTTGTGGCTCCTGCAAGCTCATTGACACAGGATGATAAGTGGTCAGCATGCGTCACTATATAGTCACAGGAGGTCCAATTCACAATAGACACAGGTGCAAAATGTAACACGCTAACACTGGACAGTTATCAACAACTGATGCACACTGGTGACCTGAGACGCTCCAAAATACTGTTACGCTCATATTCCAACCACAAGATCAAACCTGTTGGTGTAGCAGATCTGACAGTCCAGTATAAGAACCGAGTCACTACTGCCGAGTTTGAAGTAGTCAACATAGTACAAGAGAGTGTACTCAGTGGAAAAACAGCAGAAGCATTAGGTCTGATAGTCAGACTAGATTCATTGCAAAAGATGGCTGTAAAAAAACAAAACAATACAGACACTGACAACACTCCTCAAGAGAGTGTTCCGGAAGGTCTATCTGATTTTCCAGAACTGACACGTACCACAGGGACTTTGCCAGGTAGATACACCATTAAAATAGAGGAAAATGCAAAAGGTGTTGTGCATCCAGTGCGCAGGCAACCTGCTGCACTAAAAGAAAAGATTGTGCAGAAACTCCTTGAAATGGAAAAAGATGGCCACATAGCCAAAGTTGAACAGCCCACAGAATGGGTCAGCTCCATGGTAGCAGTCTCGCGTGGAGGTAAAATAAGGATTTGCATAGATCCCAGTGATCTTAATAAAGTCATCAAGAGAGAACACTACCCCATGCACACGATCGAAGAGGTTGTGTCCTCCATACCTGGTGCCAAGGTGTTTTCTGTTTTAGACGCAAAGTCAGGATTTCTCCAAATAGAACTGGATGAAGAATCATCATTTCTCACCACATTCAACACACCTATTGGTAGATACAGATGGAATAAAGTGTGCGCCAGAGATTTTCCAGCGCATCATGGATGGCATGCTGGATGGTGTAGTAGGTGCTGTGGCTATTATGGATGACATCCTGATTGCAGCGCCTGACATGAAAACACATGATGAAATCCTGCACAGAGTCATTGAGAGAGCCACAAGCTACAACCTGAGACTCAACTTCAAGAAGTGTCACATTCGACAAAGCCAGGTGCCATAAGTGGGGCACTTGCTAACAGCAGACGGTCTAAAGCCAGACCCAGCAAAAGTGGAAGCAGTCCAGGCCATGGCTGCGCCGACAGACAAGGAGGGAGTGCAACGCTTTCTGGGCTTTGTCACATATCAGTCCAAGTTCATTCCTAACCTCAGTGAGGAAGACGCACCCCTTCGCCAGCTTCTCAAAAGTAATGTGGAGTTTTCATGGCAGCCAGCACAGAAAAAAGCATTTGACAGACTCAAAGACTTGTGCTCACAACCACCTGTACTAAAGTACTATGATCCAGCAGAGACTGTAGAAATATTTTGTGATGCAAGCAGCAGCGGATTGGGAGCTGTGCTCCTACAGGACAACCGTCCAGTTGCCTTTTCCTCCAGGTCCCTGACTGATGCTGAAACACGCTATGCACAAATAGAGAAGGAAATGCTCTCAATCGTCCACGCGTGCATAAAATTTCATCATTACATCTTTGGAAAGCAGGTTACAGTCTATAATGATCACAAGCCGCTTGAGGACATCTACAAGAAACCACTGCTTTCAACTCCCATGCGCATACAGAGAATGCGCCTACGCATGCAGTGGTATGACATAACTGTCAAGTACAGAAGAGGGAAAGACATGGAGCTGCCTGACACACTGTCAAGAGCACAGCTGACCTGCAACACACCAGAGCTGCATGGATTAGAGTGTGTGTCGATGCTCAACCATATAGCAGTAAGTAAGGATAAGTATTCAGAGCTGCAAGAATGCACAAAAAAAGAACTCAGCCTGCTGCAACACATAATCCAGCAGGGATGGCCAGAGCACAGAAGAGATGTTCCTGTTGCTATCCAGCCATACTGGGATTCCCGGAGCCAGTTAACAGAAACTGACGGAATAGTGTATAAAGGGCTGCGCGTGGTAGTGCCTCCCACCTTGCGAAACCACATGCTCGGGCTCATACACCAGTCCCATTTTTGGATTGTGAAAAGCAAGCAGAGGGCACGGGAAATGCTTTACTGGCCAGGTATGAGTGCTGAGATTGAAGACATGGTGAGGAACTGCGGTAAGTGTGCAGAGTTCCATAACAGACTGCCAAGGCTGCCCCTCAAACCAACAGCCACTCCTGAGCTCCCCGTTGAGCAGGTCGCCTCAGATATTTTTGAGTGGGAGGGAAAACACTATGTAGTGTTAGTGGACTACTATTCAAAGTTCATTGAAGTAGATGAGCTTAAAGACCAGCGTAGTCGCACTGTTATTGAAACGCAAAAATTAAGTTCAGCAGACATGGAATCCCCACCGTCCTATGTACTGACAACGGCCCACAGTATGCTGCAGAAGAGTTCAGAGACTTTTGCGAAAGCTATGGCATTTCTCACCGCACGTCATCACCTCACACTCCTCACTCCAACGGTGAGGCAGAGCGAGCAGTACAAACAGTCAAAAGACTGTGGCACAAAGCTTCGGATAAATATCTCGCACTGCTTGACTACAGAACCACCCCACTCGAGTCTGTGGGTCTGTCCCCTGCACAGCTGTTAATGGGCAGGAGACCCAGAAATAAACTACCCTCAGCTCAGCAACTGCTTATTCCAAGAGTTTACGACCCTCGCAAAGTAAAACATCAGTTGGACAAGCTTCCCAGAAATGCTACTATGACAACAGCAGGGCATCTAAGCATCGCCTTCCACTAACGCCAGGTGAAGAGGTCAGAATGCAACCATATCCTGGTAACCCAAACTGGTCCCCAGCAGTTGTTATTCAAAAACACACTGCGCCGAGGTCCTACATTGTGGACTGTGGCGGAAAAGAGTTTCGCCGCAACAGCCAACATCTTCGCAGAAGCACATCAGTTGCAAATCAGTCACGTCACTTCCCAAGTGATGAGCCTTGGGTGGAGCCAGATGAGGCTGCGCCTGATCAGGAGATGTTTCCCCCCACCGCAGACAATGTGATGGTTCCACTTCCTGAGAAACCCACTGACTCAGGCCAGATGCTGCCATATACCACAAAGAGTGGCAGAGCAGTGAAACCACCTCAAAGACTGGATTTGTGACTGTTTATTTAAAGTTAACTGAGAGTTTATCAGCACGATTTATTTACTAGTTCATAATCTAAGTTTGCACACAAGATGCTTTTATACTGTTTAATTTTGCAAAGAGTTGATAGTTTATTTTGAGTACTGAAACTAAAGTAAGCTAATATTATTTGTATAGTTTCATATATTGTATTTCCGTTGCATTATTGCACATTGTTTATAGAATGTCTCTATTTCAAGAAAGGGAGATGTAATGTATCGTTATAGCGCTAGAAGCGCTATTGTGAAGTGCGAATTTGCACTGTGTGATCCTCCTCAGCCACCGTACCTGATAGAGTGCATTGTTGTTACGTGCAGTGTGTGAGTGCAGAATAAAGCTACACAGTGACAAGTTAACACAGCCTGATTCTTAAGCCACAGTTCTTTACAGAGGGAATCCTCTTAAAGGTATATCCTGTGGCTCAGGTAAAAGAAGGAGGGAGTTAGAAGGAGAGAGAGACAGGAGTTGAAGAGGGAGAGAATAAAAAAGAGTTTAACAAAAGATCATACAAATATAGGTTTTAAAAAAAATAATTATTATAACTCCTATATCTTTTATAAAAAATAAATAAAAAAAGTAATACAATTTGGAAGGGTACTCTAAGAAAAAATAATCAAAAGGGAATAAGAAACCAAATACAAGAAAGGGGTTTCTTCTACCAATAAAAAGGCACTGTGTTGGTTTAAAAAGGTTCCTTTTAGATACTCTAAAATCATCATTAAAAGAGGGGTTAAAAAACCATAAAACCAATTTAAACCAGTTTTATAAAAAACAAGGGTGCTGTCTAACGCTACTCGGGGGACAATGGGTATTAAAATATGTTTAAAAACCTCCTTAAAAACCACAGCACGGTGTTTGATAAAAGCCCTCTAAGACAGTATTAAGAGAGGCAGGCGGAGCTCTATTGTTAATTAAAAGCCTCCGGTGTCCCAGAACCTCTGATAAAACCATCTGAGGAGTGTCCAGACGACGGCCACTGCTAAATAATATATTAAAAACACCTAAAGGAAATAAAAGTAATAAATAAAGGAAAGATCTTAAAAGTGCCCTGAAATGAAAGAATTAAAGCCGTCTAAAAAGGTCTGCATATATAAAGTGCTTAGAATAGATTAAAACACATCAAACAATAAAATAAGTGCTTTTAACAGACAAGTGCTAAAATAGTCAGAATAAAACACACACAAAACCATCAAAGTAAAATAGAGATCTTTGAAAATGTATAAATAAATAAATTAAGGATAAAAGTGCAATGCACAGTCACTAGACACCTCCAAGGTTTTGTTAAAAGAGTTTTATTAATAAAAAATTGGTTTAAGAGGAGGACTCCCCCCCGACCAAAAGAAAAAAGAAAGGGATTGTTCTGGCAGGCCGTCAACCAATGATCTTGAGGAGCCTAAGAGAGCTCAAGAGCTCCCAGGAAAGTAGGTGGTTAGTGACTGAGATTTACAGATAGATACATGCAGTAATATGATGTACTGTATATGCACAGAGTCTAAGCCTATAGCAGCATAACTAAGAGCTGGTCTACACCAGCACCAGCCCTAACTATAAGATTTATCAAAAAGGAAAGTTTTAAGTCTATTCTTAAAAATACAGACTGTGTCTGCCTCCCGGACCCTGGCTGGAAGGCGGTTCCAGAGGAGAGGAGCCCGATAACTGAAGGCTTTACCCCCCATAGTACACTTAGAGACTGTAGGTACCACTAGCAGGCCTGATAACTGAAGGCTTTACCCCCCATAGTACACTTAGAGACTGTAGGTACCACCAGCAGGCCTGATAACTGAAGGCTTTACCCCCCATAGTACACTTAGAGACTGTAGGTACCACTAGCAGGCCTGATAACTGAAGGCTTTACCCCCCATAGTACACTTAGAGACTGTAGGTACCACTAGTAGGCCTGATAACTGAAGGCTTTACCTCCCATAGTACACTTAAGAGACTGTAGGTACCACTAGTAGGCCTGCATTCTGGGACCGTAATGTTCTTGAGGGGCAGTACGGCACTAGTAGGTCCTTCAGGTAAGATGGTGCCTGGCCATTTAGAGCTTTGTAAGTGAGAAGAAGGATCTTGAATTCTATTCTAGACTGTATAGGGAGCCAGTGCAGAGAAGCCAGGACAGGAGTGATGTGGTCCCATTTCCTGGTTCTGGTCAGTACACGAGCTGCAGCGTTCTGAACCAGTTTAAGAGTCTTTAGAGACTTACCAGAGCACCCTGACAAAAGAGAGTTACAATAATCCAATCTGGAGGTAACAAATGCATGAATTAGTTTTTCTGCATCACTTTGCGACAGGATATTCCTGATCTTGGATATATTACGAAGGTGAAAATAGGCTGTTCTTGAAATTTGCCTGATGTGAGAGCTAAAGGACATATCTTGATCAAATAGAACTCCTAGATTCCTAACAGTGGTGCTAGATGCCAGGCTGATGTCATTAAGGACAGTCAAATCACTAGAAAAAGTCTCTCTGAGGTTCTTAGGGCCTAGCACAATAACTTCAGTCTTGTCTGAGTTAAGTAGCAAAACATTTCTGGTCATCCAGGTCCTAACGTCCTTAAGGCACGTTTCTAGCTGACATAACTGACTGGTGCCATCGGGCTTCATTGATACATAAAGCTGAGTATCATCTGCATAACAATGAAACTGTATGGAGTGTTTCCTCATAATATTTCCCAGAGGAAACATATATAATGTAAAGAGAATTGGTCCAAGCACTGAACCTTGTGGCACTCCATGGCTAACTTTGGTGTGCATAGAGGACTCATCATTAACATGTACAAACTGAGATCGGTCTGATAAGTAGGATTCAAACCAACTTAAAGCAGTCCCTGTAATTCCAAGTAAATGTTCTAGTCTGTATAATAGGATCTGATGGTCAATGGTGTCAAAAGCAGCACTAAGATCTAACAAGACGAGCACAGACAGAAGTCCCCTGTCTGAAGCTAGAAGTAGATCGTTTG